>NW_025109280.1:0-4223 GCF_011392965.1 Frieseomelitta varia
GAGAAAAAAAAAAGAAAGAAAAAACAAAATTTTATTTAAAATCTTTCTTTTTACTTTTTTTTTTTTTTTTTTAGAAAAAAACGCGAAACTTTCGATTCGTAGGGTTTTCTAAAAAACGAATCCACAGAATTTCTACGAAAACTGAATGTCTGAGAAAAAGTAAACCGATCTGATGTCTGACGACTCTGGCGTCAATCGCCAAAATGTTCGTAAATACAGAGACGTCCTGCCGATTTAATTTCACGCGCAAGCGTGATTGATTTATAGCGCGAAAACGCGGCAAGAAAGGGTGTGAAAGTCAATGAGAGATAAGGGCAAAGAGGACTCACCGAAGGAGATGAGGCCGCTGTTCAGCATCGAGAGCTTGATCTGGCTGGGAATGGAGGCGAGGCTGTGGCCAGGATTGAGATGCCGTTTCCTCGGTGGTTTCTCCGGCGCTCTGGGCGCGCTTCTGCTCCTGTGATGATGATGATGCTTCCTGTGCGAGTGCGAGTGGGAACCGGCGGCGGTCGAGGTGGCACCGGTACGATCCGAACCGACGCTACTTAAACGGACAACACCGCCGCCGGTCGACTGCGTTCGCAGCGACGACATTTTCTGCAAAAACAATTGGAAACACGTTTAGCTCGTGGCTAATGAATTGTAGTGAATACGGGACACGTCGATTCCACGTCCCTTGCTATCAAGGAAAAATAATAATGAGATGTGATTCATGTTTCTCGTTCGTAGGGCAAGTAATAAATAAGAAGCGAGCGCTTCTGAGAACTGTTTACGAACGTGTACTGCACATTATGTAGAACACGTTGATATTTAGGATGAATTAATATAATGTAGAATGTAACATAATATGATTTTATATAATTTTAATGTTCTATATAATATAATATAGAATATATATTATATATTATATGTATAATACTATATATATATAAGATAATATAATATAATATAGAATAATATATATAATATAATATAATAAAGAATGATCCATAATATGTATGTGGATATAAATGTATAAATTAGATATAATTTAATGCAACAGCATACAATACAGTGCATATACAGTATTAATCTATGTATATTAATCTATTGCATATTTATATACTCCTACATACGTACACTTGTATATTATATTTGATATTGTATATATATATTACACAATATTACACTTTGATATTTAGGATGGATTAATATAATGTAGAATGTAACATAACATGGTTTTATATAATTTTAATGTTCTATATAATATAATATAATATAGAATATATATTATATAATATGTATAATATATTATATATATAATATAATATAATATAGAATAATATATATAATATAATATAATATAATATAGAATGATCCATAATATGTATGTGGATATAAATGTATAGATTAGATAATTTAATGCAACAGCATACAATACAGTGCACATACAGTATTAATCTATGTATATTATGTTAATCTATTGCATATTTATATACTCCTACATACGTACACTTGTATATTATATTTGATATTGTATATATATTATTACTGTGTATATATTGTATATATATTACACAATATCAAATAAAATATATAAAGAATATATAGGTATATAAATATACAATAGATCAATGTAATATACATTATATGAATTTGATACTGTATATATATTATAATATATAAGAATAAGTATATAAGTATATAAATATGCAGCAGATCAATATAACATACATTGTATGCATTATAGCAATCTATAATATACATGTAGATGTAGATATACATTACTATATTATAACAGAATATAACACACCATTAATGTAACACAATATTATAATGTAAAATATAATATACAAGTATAGATACGTAAATATATAGTCTGAAAATATACTCGATACAAGCATACATTTCGCAATACCAATTTTTCCCTAAATATATCATACATTCCCAATGAACGTCTCGTAACTCGTAATTTCCACATATGTACATCTTCAGATTGGTTTTAAAATAATCACAAACTTCGCACGTGCGTGAAAACGTAGAATCGTAAAGGAGCAAACTTTTAATCCACTGATCACACTGTCGTTAAATTCCACATATATATATATATGTATATATATAGCGAGCAATCGAGTCGTAAAGATACCTAAATCAACTAGGTGAGAGGGTCGAGGGGCTGGAAGTTGAAATACAAACAGAAGAAGCGGCACAGCTCCTCACGGTACGACGGCTCACGAGATTCTAAGTCTCGGAAACTACTTCAATGTCGCGTCTAATTTCTCTCTCTTCGACACAATTCCCAAGGGTTGGTGGGGACGGGGGAATTTTTGGCGCGTTTCTTGAACGTGAGGCAAACGTTCCACGACTACCAACTAGGATAATTGACGATCCCCTCTGCTATTTGACATTTCTGGAGATTTATCACTCGCCGGATACTTGTAGGAATCCACCATGTCATTTACATTCGATAAAAACATATTTTCGTCAAAAGGAGCAAAATTTTCTTCTTTTATTCTTCTTTTTTTTTTTCTTTCTTTCTTTTCTTGCTGTATCAAAGTGCACGATGATGTAGAAATGTTTTAATTTTATCTGCAATTTATTTATTTTTATATATTTTATATTTTAATTTTATCTGCAATTTATTTATTTCATATATTTTTATATATCTTTATATATTTTATATTTTAATTTTATCTGTAATTTATTCAATTACTGAGTTGGCCAGAAAAAGAGTTTCATTCGCAAAAACGTATTTTCAATTAAATCTCACAGATTTTAGTTTTTCTTTTTTCTTTTAAATATCTCTGAATTACTTTTTCATTTATCATTGTGTACTAATCATTTTCTATTGGACGACAGCTTTTCAATCCCATCGAATTTCACATTTTGATAATAAAATTAATTAAAGGGATATTACAGTCTTCTATTTGGGGAGCACGATCGATGCTGCGAAATTTATACAAATTTCTCCTTACAATCCCTAAATAGAAACCATGAAAGCTAATAGATTAGTTTCGCTCAAAGTTTCATATTATACGGAACTTCCCCCAGCTCTATTAAAACTATTTTCCAGAAGTACAATATTCGGAGCACAGCGTACGAAAACTGTATCCTCCTGTGTTGTAGAAATTTTAACTCGCGAGAAAAAAAAGAATCATATCAAGGGAGGATCAGTTATGTAAGAGAATCGATTTAATGACTGAACGGACTACTTTTATATTTCTACTATCATTTTCGAAAGTACGTTGTAAGAAGATTACCTGTGTCTTCCGACTTGAAAAGAAATATTCCGTTTGAATAATTTATATTTTTATTACTTCGACAGATATACTGTGGTATATACTAGAATTCGCATTCATAAAACACGTGTTGTAGGATATAGTAACTTAGAAAAGGAAGAATAATCATTTAAGTATTATCATCGCGATGTGTGTACACCTCTTAGGACAAGTTTAATTACTTTAATTAAAATTAAACAACGCTTTATACAACGAAAAATTCATAAAGCATTGTAGAATTTAAGATTTAAATTTTTAGAATTTCTTTTTCTAGAATTAAAATCTTACAATTTAAGATTTTTTATTATTTACAGCAAACACCGATATTATAAAAATATCCTAACACCTTCGAGCGGGAGTTACGAAATTTCCAATTTCCATTTTCTCATTTCACCATCACCAAATGAAACAATATATCAACAACTATATCCATCAACTAATGAGTTTTCCCTGTATCTTTCTAATTAATTTTTAAAACACATTATTAACACTGATGGTCAAAATGACCAATTTATAATTTTTTTATAAAATTTAGAAATTTTAAAACAAGTGTATTTCTCGTAAAAGTCATTTTTCGTAGAATGTATAAAAAAAAAAATTGTATACTCTATCGTATCATAAAGTGGAGATTTTATCCTTTAATCGTCGTCGGCAGTATGACATTAAACGTCTGACAGCAACACTGTGACTTTCAAGCTTTCAAACGAGAATCTTTCTATATGGATAAAGAATCGTCAATGAGATCGCGTTTTGACACGCGTGTTTATAGGTGCATATACAGGGTGTTTCGTAACTTGTGGGACTCACTTCGGGAGCTGATTGTAACGCCTAAAAATAGTGAAAAAAAGTCAAATAAATATATGTCCTATCTGTCTTCGTGAGATATAATGAATTTTATAAACAGAGCAAACTCTAGTAAGCTAATTTTACCAGGGATGGTATATTCAATTTTCATAATAATCATAA
>NW_025109281.1:0-4267 GCF_011392965.1 Frieseomelitta varia
TTGAAAAATATGGCGATGCAAATATTTTCAACACAAAGTGGTCGTAATCAGAGGCAGCGTAAAAAAAGAAAAAAAAAAAAAAAAAAATGAGAGAGAGAAAGGGAAGTATCCGGTCTGTACACACAGCAGAGGCAAGAGAAATGGACAAAGACAGAGGGGGAAGAAAAACTCGATGAACGAACGAGTCTCTATCTGATTGATCCTCTGGATTAGAACAAAAAGCAATTCAAAGGCGTTTCGACGACGCGACGCGACGTTCGTATAAATCGATCCTTCCCAATCTACCCAGAAATCCGAACAACTCCGCAGCCGTGAAATTCCAATGCCTGGGGAAAAAGAAAAGGAAAATGTCGCGCCAAACCTGTCCAGATCTAGAACCTCGGCCTGGTCTTTGCGAACGTGTTAATTGCGTTTCAATCATTCGCACTCGACTATCCCGACTGTGAGGGGACGCTATACTTAAACTTCGCTGGCAGCCAAAATAATAAGATTTTTTTTATAATTGCTGATAATTATAATGAACGTAGGTATGGTGTTTGTATGATATATATAATGTAATGTGCAAAACGTCGTACGAGGAATAAGAGAATTTCGAAAGAAGAAATTGTCGAGGACGAGATCGAATTATTGTCAGAATAATTCGGCGTGATTCGTATAAACTGAACCTCTCATTGTTTCTTACGAAAGTTTTCAAAATGGCGAAGGAAATTTTTCAGGAGATTGAAATTGTTTCAAGCTTCTGTATACTATGTCTGTATTAAAACAGAGGTGACCAGCAAGTCCTTTCCCCCTCCACTGTATTGATATCTCCTCACTCTCCCACTGACGCAGTGGAGGGGATAGCGTTAGCGACTAGGAGAGTAGGGGCACGAGCCCGCGGGTCGCCAGTTAGCCACCTTTGCTTTAAACAAAGTCACATACCAGAGAAATATAATCGACAAAATTTCATGCCAAATACCATTTGAACAGGATGATTATTTCCAATGCTATATCATTTTGTAGCGGATGGAAAACTGAGGTGACACATTTTTCTCGAAAATCGTTAAAATTCAAACGCGTGCAGAAACATCGGAAAATTTTTCTTGTGACTGAATCTGGCATGGTCTTGAAGATTGAAATTTTTTTCTTGAAACTCGCTGCACGATTCTCTCTCCATCATTTCACTGAAGATCAGATGACAAAATGTCGGGATTTTCGAATTTTTCTCGGTCAACATTCAATAAAACGGTAAAGAAAAAAAATCTGTCTTCAAAACGATTGTGAATCTAGTCAAAAGAAATTTTTAATCTATTTACAAGCGTTTGGATTTTGACAATTTTCGAGAAAAACCTGTCACCTCAGTGACGTTGAAGTCATCTTCAAAATAAAGAAACAAACTCACCACTATCAAAAATAGATAGCTCCGATCTTTAAAATGAGACTAGATGAATCTCTCACAAAGTTACGTCAGTAAAGAAATTACTCACAATTTCCCATTGTTACTGATACAATTATGCTCTCCACTGTACGCTGTGCATAGTCGTTGGAGCACTTTTGCCCACGAGTGACATCCGAAATCGTCTAAGCGAAACTTGTGCATCGAAATTAATTCGGATTAAGTACATATTGGACTTGATCCCCTCTTCGTCGTCGCCGCTTCTTGCCATCTGTTCAACGCGGCGGGGTTGTTGGCGAATTTTCGGAATATTCGTGAGCAAGCTTGATAACTGAGGATTACGTCATCGAAGGCTTTTAGCCGGAGGAATAAACCGTTCCTAAAATGCTTTAGATTATCTTGGATCGAGACGTCAAATATCGCGTCCCCTGCGCAATTCCATCTCCCGGCGAGAGACGATTACGAGAGACTCGTCGAGCTTGTGTTCAGTCGCTCGTACGCTCGTTCGTTCGTTCGTTCGGTTTAATAACCGGCAAGCTAGTGAAACTCTGTTCTTGCAAAATGAATTTCTGTTTGACGAATATTTCACGCGGTATTAAGCGCGTCTAGCTCGATATTCCCTTCAGCGGCCGTTTGAATTTCGATGACAGGTAACAGGGAAAATTGTGTATTGCGTCGAATCGGCAACTGCGAAACTGTTCGAGCTTGCTTTTTAATGAATTACTGTTGCACGGTGATTCTTCATTCGTATCGAAACAGAAAACCTCGTAGATACCTTCTCTACGAATTCAGTCTTCCTCCTTTTTACTGATTCGAGTTCTTTAAATTCAGTCATTTTCTTTTTTCTTTTTTTTTTTTTTCCATGACTCGAGGCATCCTTTCGCGAAATTCAATCTCTCTCCCTTTGTGAGTTCAAGTTGATTTGAATATTCAGCAGATCGCGATGAAACTTTAAATATTCAGAGTGGTCTTAATCTCAAGCTGATCGAAGTGTTCGAAGTTCTGTATCCAAATTCATGTATCGTGGAATATTTTAGCTTTTAAAATCGGGATGTAATACAATCGCATCGCTTGTACACAATCACGTGTTTTGATTTCCACAAAAATTCTATTCGTCGTAATAATCGGAACATTTTCGCCCGACGAACACCAACGTTTCCTTCGGAATTTCGCTTGCATTCAGCAACAGGTCTGAATGATAAATTCACTATCTCGGGACGTTTTCTGGAGAAAAAGTGATGGCTGTCATGAATTTATATTCGTCAAGGGACCCTCCCGGCCGTGCCACACTCTCTTTATTACGGTACTTTGCCGAACGATGAAAAAAGATTATTCAAATAAGATTTCCTATTACAAGAACATCGACATTGCGAGCAAAAACACAGGCTTCACATCTTGAAGAAATAGCTCGTCTGCGTAATCTGTCCTCGGATTTATTAAATTACTTGTAGAATTTTGTCTCGTAACGATGGACAGTCGTCTGAAATCGTGCATCGAAAACCTACAACGATCAAGCACGAAATACGAATTTTTTCTTTCGCGATACATTGTTCACTTTTTTTCTGGAATATTACTACATCATGGAAATTGTCATAGCTAGTAGAAACATTGAAAAATTCTTTTCAGGGCCAAATCTGCTACAGATTTTAAACATTCATCCTACAATTAACGTTGATGATTATTAAGAATAAAAATAATTATACAAAACGTTTCAAATATTATTGGAATTAATGGGATGGTGCTGAAAAAAAATATAAGTTTTGAAGTTGGACTGAAACTGAATGTTTATATTCTGATTATTATTACAAATTTAATTAAAAGATAATAGAAAGACGCTCCAAAATTTGATGTACGATTTTTTTTTCTTCCATCACACTAAACGAAGGTAAAATTCTATAATTATGAGTTGAATAATGCTGGAGAATCGACGTTAGGGGAAATTCAGACGTATTCAGGATCGAGAGTGGTAGTTTCTCGTCGAAAGCAGCAGCGTCAGGAGGAACGAGAAGATTTTGTTGGCGCGAATATTCGCTTTCCTCCGATCACTCGCTGGATATTATGCAATATCGTTTCGATTCGGTGACGTTGGCCAAAGGTTCGACTTAACGACGGTGGACGTAGGCAAATTGTAAGTAGAACTGCTTGGAACCGGAAACTCTCCAGCCAATTTCGTCCCTTGGCGACGATGCGTTCGCAATAAATATTGCAATGATAGATTTTGAAAATTTCACAGATTTAAAGACTCGAATGGTCATTTATTTAGAGTCGACAACTTCGACTCTTTGTTCCATTGAAAGCTTCGTTTCTTTGCATTTTATTCATTTCTGACGTGAGTTTTGTCGTTGAGTCGTGGACGATTCTAGTAACAAAAATAAAAAGAAACTGCCAAAACTATCAGAGCGATTGAAAACAAACATTTTCATTTGTAAATGTGTTGCAACTCGCAAAACCTTCGAAATTATCAGTTGCTCGGATTCAAACGTACTTGCGAATATCGTCAGAAATACATTTAAAGAATTCGAACGATTCCAACGATTAATGATTCGAGCCTACTTGCGATCCTACTAGATCCAGCTGGTACTCGAGCCTCCTCGAAAGTATCGTTTTCATTTGCGACTATCACTCATTCAGATATTCAAGCATACTTGCCAATACCGAATCCAGGAATTAACTAACCACTTGCATCGCGGAGAGAAATATTCCGCGGACGAATCAGAAAACACGGAATAATCTCAGACTGAGACTCTTATATATTTATTAATATATGGAAGATTCAGAGGTCAATTAGCGTAAGTAGGCACAAATTGTTCTTAATCAAAAGTAACTTACGCTGATTAGATTATACTGTTACTTGTCTCTTATTCTGTCAGTTCAGTCGTTATATTCTAATAA
>NW_025109282.1:0-4269 GCF_011392965.1 Frieseomelitta varia
AATAATATAGTATAATATAAATATATTTATAATAGTAATATAGTATAATATAAATATATTTATAATAATAATATAATATAATATATATATTATATAGTAATATAATAATATAGTATAATATAAATATATTTATAATAATAATATAATATAATATATATATTATATAGTAATATAATATAATATAAATATGTTTATAATATTTGTAATATAATATAATACAAATATGTTTATAATATTTGTAATATGATATAATACAAATATGTTTATAATATTTGTAATATAATATAATACAAATATGTTTATAATATTTGTAATATAATATAACACAAATATATTTATAATATTTGTAATATAATATAAAATTAATATATTTATAGCTATATATTTATATTTAATAACATATAATTTAATTACAATATAATAATATAATAAACTAATAAACAATAGGAAATATAAATATATAATGTAATAATAGCTTTCGCGTTCGGCATACCATGATTGTAAGTTATCCAACGATATTAACGACCAAATCGCGTTACGAGATGTTGTTGAAATATCAAACCGTGGCATTTTGTTCTATGATATATTTCATTTGGTTATTTGACTTTATTAAAGTCGCAGTCGATGCCTTAGATGCCCAGGAACGTGAATTACAATAGTCGGTTGACCATCGTGACCCTGGTATATACGAATTAATGAATCATTAGCGGTTCTGTTAATGCCTCTTAACCCTTGGGAGTCTGTTTCACATCCGGTTGGCCGGAGTTAGCCAAGAACAGACGAGGCTCCGTCACGCTTGCGTCACGTTTACTTGCGTGCTCGCTTGTTTCTGCTCGCTTATTTACTAATCTTCGTAAATATATAATATTATACACTGTAACAGTGTGTCCCGAATAAAACGTTGAAATTTCGACAGCGTGCAAAGGACAGACGAACTGGGAAGAAACATTTTTTTTTAGAGATTTGCACCATTTTCGTTCCATTTCGGAGAGACTCGCGAAGAAGTAACCTTTTCGTAGGATTATATTAATCTTCACATTTTTATTATTAGATATTAATTTTATTATTAGATATTAATCTTCATATTTTTATTATTAGATATTTTTGCAGCATTCTCAGATTTGTACATCAGACAGAGACGAACGAAATGATCGCACAGTAATATAAATTATAACATAAGAAATATTTAGAAGTATTATATCGTTTTCAATTGATGAAACAATTTTCTATCCACGATCTATTTTCCAAATTCTGCGTTCTTCTCGAGAATATAAAGTTTCATAAAAATCCATAATTTGTTACAATTCTTGCGCTGCTCTATGCTCGTCCTTATTAGTACAGAAAGAAGACGTAGCGGAAGCAATGGCCGCCCAGGTTCGAAGTATAATGCCATGATTCGTCGTTTTTTTTTCTTTTTTTTTTTTTTAAAAAAAGGTTCGCATATTAACGAGCGCAGAAAGGAAAGAGATGTTTATCTGCTCAGCGATCTTGACGGAACAACGCGAATAACTCGGCTGGCGATCTCTCGCGCTTGCATTCGCACGGTTCGCATGATTGCCGCTTTAATCGGAATTTTAATTAGCGTCGAACGATAGGATACGAATTTTAATTAGACCCGACACGCGGAAATTGTTTGCTTCCTTTTTTCCCAGACGTTTCGGTAATCAAGTATTGAAACAGCAGTTTGCACATTTTTCGATACTATACATATAAATATTATACACAATATTAAATAATATATAATTATATAAATATGTTATATTATTATCATTGTTATATATTATTGTTATTATTGATTCTAACAAAATGTAAAACAAGGGCTGCAGAGAAACCAATTGAATTCTGAGAAGCGTTAAAGAGAAGCAGCTTCTTTCATTTTATTAGTCTAACTTCTTGTTAAGATACGATTAGATAATTGAAATTAAATTTTCATTTAATAATGAACATTTCAAGTTTCAAACACGAAATACGAAAAAAAATTCTTACTAACGTGCTACGATTAGGTTTTGTATTGAAAAATATTACAAATCCATTTCGTCAGCTGAACAAAAATTCAAATCACTCGATTATTCGGTTACTAAATAAAATAATATTCCATTTTTATATGTCGCGTTTACCTCTGCGAATCATTTCTCAAACACGTCCCTGACTCCTTTGTGCTGTTTAATAAATTAATTTTACTTTTCGAACGGGAATTTTCAAGTGATTTTAATTTACTTTTCAAGCAGAAATACAACGAATCGTTCAAATTGTTATTTCTTTGCCCTTAGTTTTAATGCAGCTCGCTCCAACGTGTTGAGAAATCGCTAACGCGATGATAAATCGAAACTAATCCAGGCTTCATGCGAGGCTAAGTGTCGATGCGTGCGTTGGAACACGTTTCAGCGTGTACAGAGGCCTTAAGGGCAAACGTTATTTGCATGAGGCGTTCGCCGAGAAGGATCGTAGACGCTCGGAGAAGGCAAACGATACGGGCTGGCCCTGAGGAGCGCGTTATTATTTTTCGAGGACGATAACTCACGTTTCACGAACGTGACCGGACTGCCCAGGACCGTTCGTGCAGGCGGAAAGCTTCGTTTGCGCGTTTTCGTATTCGAGTGGACTTGACGTGGGGCGGAGGAAGGAAAATACATATTTCCTATGTGACGTTCGTGCACTCGTTTCCTGATTACAGTGAAATTCCGCCAATTGTTTCAAGTCTAAAATATCTATATAGATATAAAAAATAAAGTTAATTTACAATTAATTATTATTATATCAATAAGTTTATCAATTAAAATTACTTCAAATTAATTTCAAATTTATATTTTCATTACTAATTATTATATTTTTATTAATTTAATGTTGAATTTAAATTTTATGATTTTAAATATTATTTATGAAAAATATTGAAATATCATATAAACTTTTCTGTTGAAGTAAATATTATAAAATTTATGAAAATTTATTAAACATATTTAGGATCTATAGCTTCGGCTATAGTCTCTATTCAGTATAATTTAAAAACGATGGCGTGTAAAAACGTTAAACAATAGAATTTAGAATAAATTGTCGCGGTGCGTAGAAGATTTTTTCTCACGACTGATTTGAAGATTCCCCGAAAGCTCGATCGAACCTCGAATATTAGGCAGAGACGATTTTTTAAATATTTTTTAAATATTTTTAACACGCTATACAACGGTTTGTAATATTTTCGAAAAGAAAGACTTTATTTTATTTTTCCACCGCGCTGCAATAACGTAAAAGTATTTTGCAACTGGAATAAAATAAAACGGTACGTCGTGGAAGTATGTTTATTGTTGTGCAATTTCTTTCATGAAATTGTAATCGATTCAAATGTTTATGTGCCCGAATATTATACGTCATGGGTTGAAAGTATCTGTACATGACATTTTATAAGGGAAACGTGTCAAATTGACACAACGAATGGAATTTTAAGATAGGCGTTGAATTAACAATAAGCGAAACTCAACACGAAATTATTACACGTCAAAAAGGATATAAAATTTCTGTAAAAATGTTAATTTGATGCCGGATGTAGCAACATGCTAACTCGAGACAAGGAACTGAACTCTAGTGTAATTTGTACCGAACGGAAATCGCCAGAGCGAAAAGCAGTCCCGTTAAGCAACTGAAAAAGAAATAGAAAGAGAGAGAGAGAGAGAGAGAAAGAGAGAGAGAAAGAGAAAGGAGAAAGGAAAGAAAAGAGAGCACTCGACTAACATTTTGTAAAGTATCGAAAGGGAAATCAGATAATTACGACCAATATCGCTGTGTATCTGCAACTTTCCGTTCAAATCAAATCGTTAATGCATATAAATATATTATTGGATTGGCCAAAAAGTAATTTCTAATATATACACGTAGTACTATAGTGTTGTAGTATTGTAAAATATAAATATATGTTCTATCTGTCTTCGTTCATGAGATACAATGAATTTTATAAACAGAGCTAACTTCAGTAAGCTAGTTTTACCAGTTTCATTCGATTTTCATAATAATGATAATTGGGATGAAGAAAACCCACATGTTATTGCGCATTCAAAACATCAACACCAGTTTAGTTTAAACGTACGGGCAGGAATAATTGATAAATTTTTAATTGGTCCCTTTTTCTCTTGATGGGAAACTAACAGGCACAAAGTACGTTGATTTTTTGAGCACGCGTTCACACGAAATATCAGAGGAAGTTCCAGTCGATATTAGACTTCGTACGCGGTTTATGCATGATGGAGCTCCGCCGCGTTTTAGCCGAGTGGCTAGGCAATT
>NW_025109283.1:0-29365 GCF_011392965.1 Frieseomelitta varia
ATAATTTCTGTCTATCTACAGTGATATCATACCACCGAGTTCAAACAGAAAGCGACAACTTGTTGTATACAGTTTGGTCGCTCGTTATGGTCCGCAATCAGTTACCAACGCAAGTGGTTAACCTCTTGCTACGCAGGTCGAGAAATTTTTGCTCCAAAATTGCAATATTTTCTCAGTTTTAAGTACTTTAAATATAATCCAGACAAGACAAGTAATAAATTTATTACTTCTCAATAATTTCTATCTATCTACAGTGATATCATACCACCCAGTTCAAACAGAAAGCGACAACTTGTTGTATACAGTTTGGTCGCTCGTTATGGTCCGCAATCAGTTACCAACGCAAGTGGTTAACCTCTTGCTACGCAGGTCGAGAAATTTTTGCTCCAAAATTGCAAAATTTTCTCAGTTTTAAGTACTTTAAATATAATCCAGACAAGACAAGTAATAAATTTATTACTTCTCAATAATTTCTATCTATCTACAGTGATATCATACCGACGAGTTCAAAAAGAAAGCGACGATTTATTATATACGGTTCGGTCACTCGTTATGGTCCGCAGTCAGTTACCAGCACAAGTGGTACTTACTTCTTACGTCGACAATTTTTTGTCCCAAAATTGCAACATTTTCTCAGTTTTAAGTATATTTAAATATAATCCAGGCAAGACAAGTAATTTATTACTTCTCAATAATTTCTATCTATCTACAGTGATATCATACCGACGATTTATTGCATACGGTTTGGTCACTCGTTATGGTCCGCGCCACGGCAAGCGGGTTAAACAACGACGGAGAGTTAACGAGGATCGGAGATTACTTTCGAGGAATTTTGTTTCTCGGCTTTTTGAGAACTACGGGCAGGGAGGACAAACCCGAAAAAAGAAACAGCGGGACAGAGATAAAGAGAGGGAGAAGTTGATGCGGCGCGGCGCAACGATTTAAAAGCGGGACCACCTCGCTAAATTCTTGAACCCCCCTTGGGGACCACCAATGGAGTTCTCTCTCGAGAAGAGGAAAGAGAAAGCAGTAATCAGGGATAACGAGGCAGCCAAACCGACTAACCGCCGCGGGGTAGAAGAGGGGGTGCGCGCGGTTAGAATTCTCTCACAGAAGAGGGCTTTCGTTTCGACCAATTATGTACCTCGCTTCTCCGCTCTCCTACCCTAAATACCCATTTGCCTCTCTTTCTCGGAGAGGTCCATCCACCTGACCAGGTGGCATTCAACGCATCGTCCTCTCCCTCGTCTTCTTCTTCTTCTTCTTCTTCTTCTTCTTCCATTTTCCCGCGCGTCGCAAAATCCGATAGAAAGCGGCCAACGGATTCATAAATCATGGTCGAGAGGTCTCGGTTGAGCCGAGATTGGTGACCAGCGAGAGAGATTCGAGGAAAATCATTCGAACGACGAGGGTTGACGAAGGTCCAAAGAGAGATGAACCGAGAGATAGCCGCTAATGACCCGGCCTCGCTAATGACGACCCTCGACCAAAATTTACAGCCTGTTCGCCCCGTAAAAGAGAAAGTCACTTTTGGGAAAAACTCCCGGGAATTTCCGGTCGAGTTCACCTCGGGCCCATCTCGCTTTCGGCGAACTTTATCTTCTCGATAAGCGATCGTAAACGAGAAACGTAGAAACTACTACGACTTTGAAATTTACGAATTTGAGAATAGCGTCGTACGATCTGGAGAGAGAGAGAGAGAGAACAAATAAATTTCGCTTTTTTTTTTTTCTTCTGTCGATTCCACGACGCTGCCCCTCGCGATATTTCGCGAAGGTCGTGAGAAGCGTCTGTTCATCGTTTGCGCGTTCGTTTATTTTGTCAGCTGAAACAAACGCTATCGATCCGATCCGGCACAAACGAGCTACTAGGAAACTTGTACATTACGTGCGTGTATGAGGTTTCTTTCGCGAGGATGAAAGCGAGAGACAAATTGAAGATGGGGTGCGAACGCGGAAGTCGACGACGACGACGAACTCGAAAGCAAAGTATGATGGTTCGGTCGGTGCGCGCACTACTCTCCAACGACCTTGCCGCGGTATCGCGCTTGCCCCCCCCCCCCCCCCCCGCGGATTCTAGTCTCCGCAGAGTGGACGCGATCGGGCCGCGAGCAGCAGGATACGATACCTCCGGCGGCAGGATACGAGTCGCGATACGGCGACTCGCTTTCGGATAACAGCGATCGACCATAGCCAAAGAGTATAGTCGGCCCGGTGCTCCCTAATGGTCTGGTTTGTTCGAGCATTTGGACAAAGATTGGCCCTCCTCCGTACGAGGAACGGTACTTTCCAACGAATCGGATGGATCTCCACGCAGCGAGAAATTCCTGTGTATTGCGCGCGCGCGACCTTGCGCTCGTTCCGCGAAAGAAAGCAAAAGCGGGCGATAAATTTATCTGTCAAATTTATTTCACACGTATTATTTTCGATTTTTATTTATATATATATATATATATATATATATATATATATATATATTATTGTATCATGAGTAATATAAATTTGTTCATTTTAGTATGATTGTTTTTTATAAAATTTTTAGTAAATTCATGTGTGTTTAGTAAATTTATTTACACATATTATTTCCAATTTTTATTTATTTTTATATATATATAGATGTATATATAAATATGTATTTATTTTAGTATGATGTTTTTATAAAATTTTAGTAAATTTGTCTATTAAATTTATGTATACATACATTATTTTTGGTTGTTATTATTGTATATAAATTTGTTCATCATTAGTATGGTGTTTTTATCGTTTTTATAAAATTTTAGTAAATTTGTCTATTAAATTTATTTATACATACATTATCTTTGGTTGTTATTATTGTATATAAATTTGTTCATCATTAGTATGTTGTTTTTATCGTTTTTATAAAATATTAATAAATTTGTTTATTAAATTTATGTATACATACATTATTTTTGGTTGTTATTATTGTATATAAATTTGTTCATTATTAGTATGGTATTTTTATCGTTTTTATAAAATTTTAGTAAATTTGTCTATTAAATTTATTTATACATACATTATTTTTGGTTGTTATTATTGTATATAAACTTATTCATTATTAGTATGGTGTTTTTATCGTTTTTATAAAATTTTAGTAAATTTGTTTATACATACATTATTTTTGGTTATTAATTAATGTTAAAATACATTATTGTAATATATTTACATTATTATATGTAATATAAATTTGTTCATCTTTTCATTGTTTTTATAAAATTTTAGCAATTTTATCTGTCAAATTTGTTTACACATATCATTTTCCGATTTTTATTTATATATATATATATGTATTTATTTTAGTGTAATTTTTTTATTGTTTTCATAAAATTTTAGTAAATTCATCTATTAAATTTATTCATATACATCATTTATATACATCATTCGTCTATTTATTTATTTATATACATCATTTTTGGTTGTTTCTATTCCATGTAAATTTGTTCGTGATATTTTTATTATTCTTACAAAAATTTTAGCAAACTCTGTCTATTAAATTTATTTACACGTACATTATTCTTAATTGTTATTGTTGTATTACACATAATATAAATTTGTTCGCTTTTTTTATGAATATTTCTATTGTTTCAATCAAACGGCCCCTCCCCCATTTACTCTGCCGTCATTTCTTTCCCCTGTTTTGATTCGATTCACCGCGCGCTTACCGTTTCATCAATCTTCCTTCTTTCGCTTTGTGCCCTCCCCCCCCCCCCCCCCCCCCCCCCCCCCGACTGGCGGGCGCACGCGCAACGAAACGAACTTGTCGATCGCGATATTATTCAGCGTCGCGATGACGAAAGATCGACGCTGGGGAAAAGTCGTGGTAAAAAGTCGCGACGAGAGGCACCAGAGTACACAGAAGCCGGTGTGCTTCCAGATCCAACAATCTTCTAGCTTTCTTTCCAGCGTGACTTTCCAGCTGCGCTTCCACGAACGAAAGCTAACAAGATAGGTAGGTAGGTAGGTAGATAGGTAGGTAGGTAGATAGGTAGGTAGGTACTCGTTACGAGAATGTCCGCTCGTGAAATACCTCGCATCGTCGAGATGCGCTCGAGTCACGGAGAGTGAGAGTGTGTACAAGAGAAACAGAGAGAAATGTATGTGTGTGTGTGTGTGTGTGTGTGGCAAGGGCAGCAAGAAAGAAACATCTTCGGTACGTAGATACGTGCAATAGGCCACGACGTAGTGTCCGCCAGAGTTCTCTCGCTCTGTTTCGTCGTCTCACGGTCAAGTCGAAACCGAGAGGAAACCGGTGACAATTCGAATCGGTCCGGTAAACTCGACCAGTCGTCGTTTAGAAGTTTATGGAATCGGTAGTATGAAACTGGTACACATTGGTAATATCACCGCGCGTGTTGTCGTCGAACGGAGGCAAGCCGATAGGATTTATCGAATTGGAGCAACGTCGTCGATAGAACGGCCGGATTTCGATAGGTGACCGTGCGCGCGCGCCTTTCGAGGGGTCGTTGCGGTCCCCGGTGGCCCGTGATCAGCTGAGAATACGAACCGATCTCTCTCTCTCTCTCTCTCTCTCTCTCTCTCTCTCTCTCTCTCTCTCTCTCTCTCTCTCTCTCTCTCTCTCTCTCTGTCCGAGTATCGAGTTTGGGGCCGAGCGGACGAGCGGCATTTTCCAGCATTCCGATCATAATAGGGACGCGCGTGATAGCCTCTCTCCTCTCTTCTCTCCTCTTCCTCCGTCAGGGGGGGGGGGGATAGCAAGATAAAAATGAACGTTTCGTTGCGCCGGTGTACGCGAGGAAACTTTTTTTTCTTCTTCTCTAGTCTCGTCTCGTCTCGATCCATCTTGCTTCTACCTTTCGCGCGGTCCTCTCGGCCGATTCGCCGTCTATCTTATCGCGACTGGTGCATGGCCAGTCGCGACCGCGGCTACCGCCGCGCCGGCTGCCTCTGGCTACGTCGAACAACAACGGCTGGCCGAGAGATCGGTAGTAGTCGTTGTCCCGTGTCGACGGAAATCGGTTTCGCCGCGTCTCGTCCGACAATCGTACGAAAACTGTAAAAAAAGTCCGAGTCGGCTAGTGTGTTTGCGCTAATAAGAGTTTGCGAGTTTGAGAGAA
Organism: Frieseomelitta varia; assembly: GCF_011392965.1. NCBI lineage: Eukaryota > Metazoa > Arthropoda > Insecta > Hymenoptera > Apidae > Frieseomelitta > Frieseomelitta varia. The sequence goes on from NW_025109283.1 coordinate 5,093, forward strand.
GGAAGATAGGAGAGAGAGAGAGAGAGAGAGAGAGAGAAGTTGGAACGTTCTCCTTCTCTTTGTCGAAACCTCGCGCGTAGTTTCTCCTCCGACGTTCTCTTCACCGGTTCTCCGAGCGTATACCCACTCTCTATCAGAGGCAACTACCTCCTCCTCCTCCTCTTCCTCCTCCTCCTCCTCCTCTTTCTCCTTTTCCTTCTTCTGATTCTCAAGCTCTTGTTCCTCCAGCTTCCCGCGTTGCTACTCTACCGCCACAGCCACCGTCATCGTCACTACCACCACCACCACCACCATCACCACCACCACCATCACCATCACCTCCGCCACTGTCCCAACGACCATCTCCGACGTAGCCACCACTCTACCGGCCATTTCCAGTCGCCTTTCCCCGCAGTACACCGCTCGTTGGCTGGCTAGTCCAACACGCAGCTACGGCCAGCAGCTCGTTCACACACTCCAACGATCGACACGGTGGTGGATCGAACTTCGCCGAACGGAACTTTAGTGCAGCTGCGGCGAGCAGCTGACGCGGAATCGTCGGTAGTTGGTCGGCCGAGAGAGGTTGCGAGCGGATTTCCATTCGTCCGACCGAGAGTGCTCTTTTCTCTCCGTTTCGTTTATTTCCGCGCTCCGTGATTTTCCTGCAGAGTTGTGCTTGCGACACAGAGTGTGTTCTTGTTTTTATTATTGTTTGTTTGTTTGTTGTTTGTTTGTTGTTTGTCGTCGTCGTTGAGCTGCTGTATATCGTCGTCGCGTCTGTGACAGAGATTCGACGAGAGGAGTAGAGTGGAGAAGAGGCAGAAGCAAACGAGAAGAGGGAGAACGTCAAGTTTGAAACAAGTCTCGAGCTTTCCCGCTCGTCAAATGAACCAAGTCTCGATTTATCGCGGCCAACGGACAGTAGCCTCGTCGACGCGTCGGCGCCGAGTGTCACGGCTGCGTGACGATACCCGGATCGAGTGGTCGTGCTCGTGATCGTGGTCGTGCTCGTCGTTGGTGATTTCGGTAAGTCGATTTCCTCCCCATCCGATTGTCGGCGAGTTTCGCAGCTCCTCCCGCGACGTTCGAACCGAGAATCGATTACCGGGTGTATCGATCGATCGAAGTGCTCGCTCGGTCGATCGATCAAACTGAACGAGAGATAGAGAGAAAGGGAGAGAGAAAATTATTGTCTGACTGACTGACTGACTGACTGACTGACTGATTGACTAACTGTGCGCGTAGCCATTTGACAGCTGACAATGAGTACGCGGTGCTAGATGTCGCCAGTGCGGCGGTCCGCTTTGTCCCGCTGATCGTGATCGTGTCCTCTCCTCTCTCTCTCTCGTCGTCGTTCCCTTTTCGTTTCGGTTCTTTCTCTCACCAGTTCCTCTTCTCTTCCGTGCCGCGTCTCTGCGGCTACTCACCGTTTGACCGGCTACACGCCGTCACAGCCGTCGATTTACACTGCCAAACGACGAGAGCGAAAAGAGCCACTAGTTATCTAGGTAGGTAGAGGCACGGGTGCTTAGCTGGCGCGCTCTCGCATACCGACGCGACCATCGCGCGCGCCAGCTAGCCCTTCTCGTTCCACACGCACCTGTTCCTCCTTGTTGTTGCTGCCGTAGTCGTCGTCGTTCCGCCACCGCGTGCTTGCACGCGACAGCTCGTGCCGTCTCTCCTCGACAGAGAGAGAGAAAGAGAGAGAAAGAGTCCAAGCTACCCCGTTTGTATATTTTCTTTTTCCTCCGTCTCTTCTCCATTTTCCTCTCGCGAATGTTGTTTACCTTCGAGAAAGAAAGAGAGAGAGAGAGAGAGAGAGGCTTGAAAATGAGCTTTCGATCTTCTCTCTCTCTCTCGTTATAATCGACGACGAACGAAACTGAAAGACGCAACGGCCCGAGAGGATGGAACGCGAGCAGAGAAGGAAGGAAGAGGAACGGAAAATTTCGCTCGACTTTCCACGGCGTGCGCGCGCGCGTGTCCGCCGATCGTCCGAGGTTTCTTTCGCTGCCATTGGGGGGGGGGGGGGGGGGAATTCCAGTGGCGAATCTCGGTCGCGCCGGCAACCGGGGAAGCGTGCAACGTGCGCCGTGGAATCGCGATCGTGCGCGGCGAGCCACGCGGAGGAGCGCGATCGTTTCGCGAGAAATCGGTTTCTCGCTCGGGCTCGAAGGACAGAGTGGCCGCGTGCGCGCGCGCGCGCGCGCAACTTCTCGGAATCATCTACAAACCGGCTGTTATGGATTTCCGAAGAAAGATTCCGTAGGCAGCGAAGCAGGCCTCGTGAAAATATACGGAGCTCTAGCGCAAATATACCGACGCCGATGGCCGGAAGGTTACGACAACAATCGTTGGATAGACGTTGTTGCGCCAGCTGGTTCTCAACCACCGCTCTCGCCATCGATCGTTCCTCTCTTCTTCTTCTTCTTCTTCTTCTTCTCTTACTTTTTCCGTTCGTTTTCCGGCGAAGGCGAAACTGCTCGTTAGAGGCGGCGCGGGGCGCGCCGCTGTGCCCGCAGCCTTGATCCGAATTCGCGCGCCACTCCGACGCGCTTTTCCCCGCCGTTCGTCGGGATTTCGCGCCGAGAAACCCAAGAGGAAAACGTTTTCTCTTGCATTTCTTTTTCTTCTTCTTTTTCTCTTTTTTAGTAAAGACCGTCGTGAGCGGGGGACCGGACCTCGAACGCCGAACATGAGGAGAACGAGAAGACGGTTGTTGATCCTAGTTCTGAGCCTGGCGTTCGTTTCGTCGATCGGTCGTTGCGCCGCCTCCGAGAGCATAATAGGTGAGTTGTTTCGCCGATGTGATGTCACCATCGACGTCGACGAAAGAGACGTGTCGTTCTCGAGGAACCGCGGAGAGTTTGTCAGGTGGGAAACAGGGAAACGTTGAGAAACGGCGACACACGCAGTTGATTCGAGCTCGTGACGACCAGACGAGGAATTCCATCGATTCCCCTAGACGAGACGAGACGTGACGAGACGAGACGAATCGAATCGAGTTGCGTATAATCGCGCCGACAGCCGACAGCGGCGGATGCTGCGCCACGAGCGACGCCTGTTTTTCCCTCGGACTTTCCGTCCAATTCGATTTTCGTTTCCAATTCGATTTTTCCTTTCGTTGTCGTCGCGAAACGGAACTAGACGCGTGCGAGCGCGCGCGCGCTCGCGAGAACAAAAGAAACTAGGGGAAAGGAAACGAGAAGCGGATCGAGAAGGGGCGACGGGGAGGGCACTGGAGCAGAGGGGGCACGGGGAGGAAAAGAAAAGGCGAAGGAAACGGACGGTGCGAACGCCAACGCCGTCGCGTTCTTTCTCGCACGCATTCTTGCACACTTGAAAACTTGAGGAGAGAAAAAGTTGAGAGACGAAATGTGGAAGAACGCAAAGGAAGAATTGTTCGATGCGACAAACTGGAGAAACGCGAGTGGTGGCTCCGGAAACAAGGAGATAGGTAACGGAAGACGCGAACAGAGCGTAACCGCGGGAGGAGTCGACGAGGGTTTCTCTTCGCGATGAAAACGAAGTTATATTTAAACAGAGGTTACAGAGATTGTTTAACCCCTTGAGCGTTTATGTCGAGTATACTCGTCGTTTAGACAAAAAAATTCGCCTTTGGCGTTTACTGCAAAATTTTATAGATAAAAAAGTGAAGTACGTTTGTAATTTTAGCACATTTCAGAGTATATTTCAAGGCCACGAAACAAACAAAGTATGCAGTTGAAAATAACTGGAATTGTTCGGGGAAATCTGATGCAATGCAAAAACAAATTGAACTTATCTCTGATCACTTTAATTTTCCAAATGTTTCATTTTCTACTTCTTTTTACGAACCGATGAAAATTCAAGTTCTTTCCTCTACATTTCGAATTTTTAATGGTTTCTTATATCTATAAGAAAAGAAAAACTATTGAAAAATTGAAATTGAAGAATAATTTTCATAAGAGAAACTGTCAAGTTCTGTAAATGCCAGTAAAATTAAATTTTTCAAACAGACTTTGAACTAAGAAAATTTGACTCAATCATACAGCAAATGCATTCACTGTGTTTTCGTCGAGTATACTCGTCGTCGTCTAGAGATAATTAAGCACGTTCAGTACACATTCTCAAAGTAAAACGAAATGCTTAACCTCTTGCGCTGGAATGACGTGTCAGGCACGTCGAGAATTTTTTGTCCCAAATTGCAATATTTTCTCAGTTTTAAGTATATTTAAATATAACCCAGGTAATAAATTTACTACTTCTCAATAATTTCTATCCATCTACGACGATATCATACCGACGAGTTCAAAGAAAAAGCGACGTGTTATTGTGTACGGTTTGGTCTCTCGTTATGGTCCGCAATCAGTTACCAGCACAAGTGGTTAACCTCTTGCGTCGAGAACTTTTTGTCCCAAAGTTGCAATATTTTCTCAGTTTTAAGTATATTTAAGTATAACCGAGATAAAACAAGTAATAAATTTATTACTTCTCAATAATTTCTATCCATCTACGACGATATCATACCGACGAGTTCAAAAAGAAAGCGACGTGTTATTGTGTACCGTTTGGTCACTCGTTATGGTCCGCAATCGTTTACAAGCGCAAGTGGTTAAGGGATTAAAGTGTGCAGGAATATGTGCGCGAGGAAAGGGACGTTGCGGCGATGGCTTTGCTGATCTAACACGGCTGGCCTAACATCGCGACGAGGAAAAGGCTGGCCCGAACCTCTTCTCGACCTCTTCTCGTAGAATACACGAGGTTCGACGCGTGCATCGATCGATCCCACTGGATATACATATATCGATGGCCGTGTCGCGTGTCAGTTATTAGTAAAGTAGAGTTGCGCGACGTGCCGATCATTGCAGACCGATCATCGTCGACACCGAGCGGTAATCGATATCGATACGATCGCGTCGCGTCGTTCGCATTGTCACACCGCGGCGATCGCGGGCCTCTTCTGCTTGCAGGCAGCCGAGAAACCTGCGACATCGAGGGAGAAGATTTCACCGTGGACAAGATCCCCAACACCAGATGCTTCAACTGCTTGTGCAAGGTAAACGGAGGAGATTGGTCTCTGTCTTTCTATCTCGTGGAATTCGTATCCGCCGCTGTTATCTAAACCTATCGGGGAAATACGCAAAAATGCGTCTAAATATACCGTACGCGATGTTTATAACTTTTATATAAGCTACGGTAGCTCCGCGGGCAATTCTACACGTAGACGCGATTATTTTTACTTTGAAGTTAACCCTTTCGACATTTTGGGCCACTGTGCCTCTTCCACCGGAATGGAGGAGCAAAACGGTTAAATTTTGCCGTGCGATGCGATCAATTGGTGAGAAGAAATATCGTACCTTAACGCGTTTTATAGTTAACAATGCTTTATAAAATTGTTCAACGATTTTAGTACGAAATATTTCAAAACGAGGATAAATACATAAACCTACGTAGTAAATTTTACAACAGTTACTTTCTCGTCGTTTGTCATTTTTGGAACGAACAACGCATTTTCTTGCTGCGCTCTTTTGATCACGACTACCGGTACAAATCGAAGGGAAATGTCTAGCAGTCGGCACGAGGCGATTTTTATCCAAAGACTTGGTAATAATTTCAACCTCTTGCGCTGGTATGACGTGCCACGCACGTCGTGAATTTTTTATCCCAATATTGCAAAATTTTCTCAGTTTTAAGTATATTTAAATATAACTTGGGCAACGACAAATGATAAATTTATTACTTAGCAATTTCTATCCAGTGATGTCGTACCGACGGCGGTCAAAAAGAAAGCAACGAATTATTGTGCACGGTTTGGTCACTCGTTATGGTCCGTGAACCAGTTGCCAGCGCAAAGGGGTTAACAAAATTGTCACCGCGATACTTTTGCAAAATTTTCGTCTCATCAACGTTCAGGCGAAAGTCGACGATCGAAGTGTCTCTTTTTGTTTCGAATTCACACAAACGATATAAATTCCAAACTGATACGTCCAACGTAGGAAAGAAAAACTTTTTGTACCATTTGATGGTTTTCCTCGTAGATTCGATGTCACTTTTATCAACTGCTCCCATCGAATAATTACAGTCGACTACGCGCGTATTATTTCTCGAGTTTGGAAATTTTTCTTGTTGGTTGGCACAAAAACATCTCTCTTGTCGTACCATCTAATTGGCCAGTAAATTGTCCGATATTCGAAACTCGATTTACCGTTCATTCTAAGCATGTCCCTTCGATTTTTTTTTCAGTAGCACACGCGTTTGTTAATGCAGTAGATTAAAAAAAAAAAAAACGGGACAAGTGTAATAATTATCGACGTATAATGGACGACTGTAGTCCCGTCGTTATGGTCGTCGTTAGCTCACAAAGAGCGCTATACAGGATGGTCACCTACGTATCGAATTATGCATGATGACGTAAACAATGTTTTTTTGCCTAAAATGAGAATCAAAAAAGGCTAACAACTGGTAAAAATATTTTTTTCAAGGACTTTCCAAGATTCTTTGTTCTTTACATATCTGGAAGTATTTTTTTTCACCAGCTACACGATACAATAAAAAAAAAAATATATATATATATATAGTTACACGAAAAAAAACCATTAATAGCCTTGAAAAGTCTTTGGAAAGAAAGTGACCTTGAGAAAAATATTCTTACCAGTATTATTAGCCTTTTGAATTACCATTCGTGTTGGACAAAAAATATTTTTTACACCATTTCGCAATTCAAACAGATAGACGGCCTCGCTTGAACGAACCATCCTCTATAGTTATCGTCCATCGTTGAACGCTCGCCGTGCGACTATCGTCGTCCGTAATTATCGGCCATTACACGTCGATAATTATTACAGCACAATTGTCGTTGAATCGAAAAGTAAAGCGAAGAGTCGATCGGGCGAAATTTTATTGAACCGTCAGACGCCGGGACGTCGAATTCGTCGAGCTTGAGCTTGTTCGTGCAGTTGGGAAGACTCACTTACTGCGAGTATATTACTCTCAGCCTCGTTGACGAACGATTGCCCTCGCCTCCGCGGTGATAATCTTTATTATTTTCGAGAGTCGCGACCTCCTCTCGCGTTCTCGCCGCTGTCGTCACCGAGGCTATCCGTGACCCGCGGAAAGCGTCAATTGCTTTACGTAATCCGATAAATCCCAAAGGTTTAATTATAGGCCGAGCGCGCGATAACGAACGTGGACGACAAGAGATGTAATTACGGACGATCGCAGTCGCGAGCTTCGCGGAGATCGAGCCAACCGATCCAAACGACTCACTGTTTTCGCCTTTTGTTTCGCAGAATGGTTTCGTCGAGTGCAGGAAGCAGCAGTGCCCCAGCATCGAGGGTTGCTACACGTTGCTGGAGCCGCGGGAGGACGAGTGTTGCCACAGGTGTAAAGGTAAGCGAGAGAAACGACCTGAGTTCGGGTCTGATACCTACAACTAACGGTCTAATTTCGCGCGGCCGGCTCACAGAGAGATACATACACGTATCGCCAGTGTCTAGGGTAAAAGAGAGAAAGAGAGTGGAACGTCCGGGGCGGAGCATTGTTCGCAGGGCACAAAGCCGCTTCTGTTTGTCGATATGCCGATAAACTCGGGGAACTTGAGAGAATCGTCATCGGCGCGGCGCGTTGTTCGACCGAGGCCGAGGCCGTACCCCGAGCATCTCTTATCGTCTTCTTCTACTTTTTCTACTCCTCTTCCCTTGCTCTTTGTCAAAAAAAAAAAAAAAAAAAAAAAAATTATTTGCCTCCTACTTTCGTTTCAAATTATTTTGTTCAAGCTATTAACTAAATTCGATAATGTAGTGTTTCTTTGTACCATTCCGACGTGTATTTCGTGTGGCAAGCGATTAATAACACTCGGAATAGTCGAAAGATGAAATCCCGGCCCGATAAAGTTCGTCAATTGCTCCTTCAGAGCTAGGGAAATCAGGCTGCCGTCGGTCGTTTAACTACTTTGTCACTTGTCTGCTCGTTCACCCTCTCGTTCTACTCCACGCTGTGTTAGCTTTAAGGATAAAAGATGCAAATCTACAGGCGTAGTCTGTCTTAACTTCATCTGGAAACAGTCGAAATTCTAGCTAAACAATCAAATCGTAGAACGAGGTTACTTGCTACATATTGTTTCCCAAATAAAACGAAATACGACGAAACCGAAGTATCAGCAGTTTTGTTTGAAAAATATTCTACTTCGCTTTATTTGCTTTTTAATGCGCTTTGTAGATCAGTCGATATTGTTTAATCGTATATTTTCCCCTTCTTCTCTTCCTTTTTTTTTTCTATCACCCTCTCCTTCGGTTTCTCTTTATCCTCCTCTCTTCTTTTCACCCCCTCCATTCACACAGTGGAACGTGGCAGCGCGAATAGATACACACCGCGCGGAAATTTAACCCCGCTGCGCTGGCAACTGGTTCGCGGACCATAACGAGTGACCGAACACAATGATTCGTCGCTTTCTGTTTCTTTCGAACTCGTCGGTATGACATCGCTGGAATAGAAATTATCAAAAAGTAACAAACTTATCATTTGTTTTGCCTCGGTTATATTTCAAATATGTTTAAAACTGAGAAAATGTTGCAATTTGGGACAACAAATTCTCGACGTGCGTGGCAAGAGGTTAAACGCTCGTCGCACCAAAAATGCACGGTTCTAATTAAAAGGCCGCAACTTTCGCGAATATTAAAAGCTAAATTATCGTCGGAACGAGTGGTTAATTAAATCAGTTTATTGTCGATTGAAATCTATCAGAATCAACTATACTGCGCGGGCTCAGGTATTTGCGCAAATGCATGAGCGTCATTTACAAGTTACGTAAACGAGATAAAAGGGCGTCTGGAAGTTGTCCACGGGTAGATTTTCCGCATTTTGCGTCGCCCTCCTTCTCCCCAGTTAATATCCGTTTGTTCGAAAACAGGAAGAGAGGTGTCGATCACGTCGCGCGCGTCTGTCCGTTCCGTTTCGTCCAGCGACTCGATTCCGCTGGACTAATGTCGCCTCAAAGCACTTCACCGATCAACGCCTTTCTTTGAACCGTGATCTGCGATTTATACTTCGCGCGGCAGAAAGCGGGAGAAGTTTCCGCGACGGTTATTTATACATCCTTGCGCAACTAAATTCGATTAAACGGGCTTCCTCTCGGCCGCTAAAATTAAAATGCATTAATTTCGCAACTAACTTCTGCCGCCGTGGTAGGCGCGGAGGTTCGTGGTTTTACCAGCCGACGAAACTTTCGATCATTATACACGCACTATTCATTCCAATTTTTGTGTTTGGAATTGCGCTTCTATTTTTTTTTTTTTTTTTTCAAATTCACGTTTCACGTTCTCTTTAATTAATGTTCGTTTCTTTGTCATTAATTAAAGGGTGAATATCGTATTTGTTTTAAAACAAATTTGTTTCATCGCCGGTGGATAAAGGGGGTCTCGTCCAACGCAGCTTCTAAATTGGCATCGTCGTCGAAATCCACGACAAGCCGCCAAGCGAGTCAAAAGCACTTTTACTAGTGTCCACACCGGTGGATACGGTTGCAGCAACGTCGATAAACGTTGAAAATTACAGCAGGAGCGCGGCTATTACGCTCCATGAGCGTACAATACCTCCTTATCAAGCCGACGGCCGAAGAGGATCGACCGGTCGACCAATTAGTCGCGCGAGGCGTCACTACGAAATTTAAAGGGTACACGGAGAGAGAGAGAGAGAGAGAGAGAGAGAGAGAGAGGCACACCGATCGATCCGTGGGTGTGCGCGCGCGCGATCACACGGTTCACCGTTTGTCCAACCGGGGTCAGAAGCATCGGACACACACGCGGCCGGGGCCCTTTGCCACGTCGTGGACGTTGAACGTTGGACGTGGAGAGACGTGGTCGTCGTCGTGGGGTTGGTTGCTAATCATCGAGTTACGCGATATCTGCACCGGCGTGCAGCTTGCACCGCCGGTTCTATCGACCAGGAAGCCGTGTGTGCAACGACTCCACGCGCGGAAAGTGTCCCTCGTCCGAGAATATTACGCCAGTAGGCAGGCCTGGCTCACTCAAGTTCTCATGGAGGTGGCCGGCTTACGCGCGCAACCCCCGCCTCAAACCGTATTCAAGCGTTTTTCCCTTTCACGGGATAGCCCGACCTCTTCGGTTCGCTACATTCTTGCTCACCCCTTTCCACGAGTCATTAACCACGCGTTAATTTGTAGCGCCCTCTCCTCTAGCTCGCCGCGGCACTCGGACACACTCTCGAACCACTCCGGCCCGAAAATTTGTCACCGCCTTCTCGAGCAGCTTGTCGACCGCCATCGGCGTCTCTCTCTCTCTCTCTCTCTCTTCTTATCTCTATGTAAATATTCTTCCGCTCCCTTTTTTCGTTATCGAACCTTGTGTAAACATATAAATACAGAAAGAGAATACGTATGTTTTTTGGTAGATTTTTGGCAATTTTATTCTGACGAAACAGATAGATTATATATTTCTGCTCCGTAATTGTACACTTTTCAGCTTTTCTGTCAAGGAAAAAAATTTCCCGAGAAATGTTACCAGCAGATTCTAGTCATCTCCCCGACGAAGATTCCCAGCTTCCTGTAGAAGGCACGAACATTCTCCGAAAGTTCTTCGAAAAGACAAACAAAGATCAGAGAATATCACGAGGTATTCTCCGACCCTGTTCGTAGCGTCTTTCCACTTTGACCGATCGACTTCAACCGATCCAAGTCCCTTCCGAGCGTCGAGTGAAAATTGCTCGATTCACAGCACGGACATGGTCGAGAGAGAGAGAGAGAGAGACAGAGTGCATGCGTATAGGCAGAGAAATATTGCGCTCGTTTGGAGACCGCGTACAGGAAGCGGTACACCGGGCCCTCGTACACGACGATGATGGAACGCTGAGAGCGACGGGCATACGCGAAAAGATTCCTGCTGGTAATCAGCTTAATTACCTTCCGCTCGAAAGTCCCGGACAACGTGAGCCGGTTAATGCACGGCGACTAATTGACCGCTGTAAGGGTTCACGAGCGTGGCCATTTAACACCGGCGATCGTGCGCAGTGTGAATCATAATAATAGAACAAGTGCTGGACGCTGGCGCGGCCGCGCGCGCCCTGATAATCTTTCAAACGTTTCAGCCATCCGGCTGCTTCTACTTAAGCCCGCCGTATTTTCGTATTTTTACCGTTCGTTCCTGCGAACGCCATTCCTGATACAATCGATGAATTTCGATCGTGAGGATTGTGAATTTTGGGATGCAAGTTCGGGACAAAATATCGAGGGATTAAAGAAACACTATTTCCTTTGATACCACGAAATTGGTAATTTTAAAAAGTACTGATTACGAGTTGTTTTAGCCCTACCGAAACATGATCGATTTATGATTTTCGTTAGAAAGTTTGTACATGCGAAACAGTGGATTTTCAGCGATTTAAATAATTTTTCGTAAAATGTATAAATAGAAGCTTGAGCACTCTGTTATTAGTATTATAAAGTTATTGTATTTCTTTTACCTTAATGTCTCTAATGGAAATTTTACATATTAATCGTTGGCTGTTGTAGACGATTTTTTTTTTTCTTTTTTTTTTTATCGAAAACACTCTACGAACTTTTCGATTAACTTGTAATTTTTATCTCGCATGGCAGAAATTTCTGTTTTTTAACGAAATGGACAATGTACATGTTCGACGATCTTTACGCCATTTTTACAAATCTGGCGTTGAAAAACAAAAGATATATAATAGATGAGAAAAGATATACATATTCGTGGAACCAATGGTCCTCGATTTCGCGTCAGAGTTTTCGGGAGAGGGGTTTCGCGCGATAATTAACTACTTAAAACGCGGATTTCTCGCGGACGCTCGGCGAATCGTATTCTTACAGCGTTCTTCTCTCCTCCCCGACCCTCCTATCTTCCCGTGCTGTTCGTTGCTCGTTTCCATCCGCGGCGCGAGTTGCGCAGCTGCGACGACGAATCGAGCCCAGTGAAATTAAAATTATCGCGACTCCGACGCGACGGTGTGAGGCGTTTTCATCGCTTCGGCTGCTCGCGGTGACGCAAGGCTTCGCGCGCGATAACGAGCGCCCCATGAAAATTCCCAACCACGGCGGAATCGGCTTGAAAACACTCTCGGCTCTTGTATATGCATTGTTGCAATAACTGTTTTTAGACTTTTGTATTTTTATCCAAAAATTATGATATTTTCAACGCTGGAACAACCAAAAATGGTCGAAACGACCAATTTAGAATTTTTTTTCATGGAAATTTTATACATTTAGCGTATATTTTAGAGACTCGAATGATCTTTAGTAAAATATATAAACAGAAGTTTGCTAATTGTTCCTTTTCCCATTCATTTTCATTTCTTCGCCGCAAATTTTACATTTCGATGATTTAGTGTTAATTCTAGTATTAATCAGACCCCATGTTGGGTCGGGGACTGTTACGTACGATAGGAATATCCTCGAATTTAGATGTTCTTTTAGAAAAGTGGACTCTATAGTTTGTCAGAATCGCCGAGAGAACTTTACGCGTGCACGTCGGTCAAACAGCTGCAATGGGGAAAACAGAAACGGAGAACCAGTTAACCACAACGTATCGAACGTGTCCGTTAATATTCAGCGGTAACGTCGTCGACGAGATCGCTAGCGCGGCGATTATTAGTAGATCGAACGTTGTGATTGCATTAGCCCCGATCGCGAGAGCCCGCTATCTCGCGGCACGGTAAATTTATCAACGTTCCGGTGATTTCCCCGACGTATTCAAGAGGTTGTATCGGGTACGTCGATGCCTTTCGCCTCTCGCACGAAAGTTCTGCCGCACGACGACAGGTTGGAACGTGCAATCGGAACGTGTGTCCTCGTCGCCACTCGAACGAAGGGAGCACAGTCGCGACGAGGAAGAAACACACAGCGACGACCCAGGGGTTGGAGGAAGAGACGAGTATTAGGAAGGAGCGAGGGGAGAAAGTGGCTGGAACGGAAGAGGAACGGCAGCGTGTAGCAAGGGAAACTAAAGAGGGGAGCAGATTCGAGAGTAATGGAAAGAAACGTTAAGTTACGATAGAGACGAAGACGTGTTTTAGGCGTGGGTCGCGTGTGGCCTTCGAATTCTTCACGGAACTTGGCTCGCGATCCTCTTCGTTTTATTCGCCCCTGTCGCCGTCACGGTCACGTGACCACACCCTCGCGTGTATGCCGAAGACTATCCTCCCCTTTTCACCTTTTTTCAACGTTCGCCCCCCGTGCGTTTGCAGCTATTGTTTTATCCGTTCGAAGACGTGATCTCTCTCTTTTATTTTTGTACGATAAAATCATTTTTTTCGTTGATTGTCGTTACTTTGGTATTTCTCGGGGAAGGATAAGAAAAAAGATTAAAGGTTGGGAAAGTCATCTTGTAAGCGAGACACGCCTGCTGTATAAACGGCATTCATAGAACGATTATTTCTATATTTGCAAGAGTACGCCCTAATTTCGGGGTGTGGTCCGCCATGACCGATCGTGTTGACAGTAGTTTGAAAAGAAAGTATTTAAAGTGGAAGTTTGCACTTGCGTTTCGAAGTCGTCCTGAATTAAATTAACGATCGTCTAAATAATCGAAACGAAAGGAAGTAGTTAGTCATATTATGACAACAGAAACATCGTGACATTCAAATTCTCGAACGCGGAAACCTTCGACGTGGAATAAAGAACAAACCTTCTAACATGATCACCTGCGATCGCTGTGAATAGCATGCAGCTTAAGCATCGTTTTAGTTTGTAAACGAGGAATAAAAGGGAACCCATTCCGATCGGTTAGCCGAACAGATCCGATCCGGCTTATCGAGTAGCTCGTGTTAGAAGAAAGGCTGTCGTGTCCGACAATAGATACGGCCGTACTACTGAAAAGCGGCTCCTCTCGCGTCGGGCTACTCCACTGCCGTGATCTGTGCGCTCTCGGGAGTCGCTTGGAAGGGCGATTTACAGATCGGAAATACGGAAACGGGGAGAAAGAGACGCGAAGAAGGCGAGACATCTCTTCTGCCTGTATCGAGATTTTATTTTCTTGAAACTGCGTGATGTGTAGTGGACTAGCCACCAGGCAACTTTCATCGATTTGTTAAATATCTCGTGTGACGTACCGGCGCGCCAACTTTCAGCAAGAGCGATGCATTTTTAATGCGTACGATGGAGTTTCTTCCACGATGGAACTTTATTGTTGAAATGTTATCAGAAAGGAAATTGACACGCGGTCTTTTTAAAACGCTTAGTGAAATTTAGTGAAATAAAACGTGTTTGCTCCTTTGCTGTTATAGAATTCGAATATTTTGATAAACTCGAACACATATGATGGGAAATCATGGGATATATAATGTACATATAATGTAAATGATGGGAAAATAATTTGTCGTTTACATTGAATTATTAATACGTCTTACGGTAAGTTTCGTTTAAACGGTCAGATTTGAATAGTGAATTTTTTTCGAGGAAGAAAGTTACACGTTGACGTGGAATAATAAAAGGCAGAAAATTATAAATTCAATTAAAAGGAACGAAAGTTTCGTGCATAGAGATTAATGAACGGAAACGTGCAACAAAGAAGATAATGGAAACGAAGTGGATAGGAAATGGAAGAAATTTTTAAAGATAGTGAGGACGTGTCACAAGAGCAATATTTTGAAGTTAATTATTTGATTATCAAATTCTCAGGTATTAATGTTCCGAGGTTATCGTTGCTCCGGAATTTCGTGATAAAAAATAAATAATACAAATTAAAAACTCTGTATAAAAAAAGAACTTGTTGTGCACAAAGGTACAATGTCTGGATGAAGTGACGAAAGAAATACGCTCGTGAACTTTGTAGCGAGTCGAAGCTGTCGAGATGCACGCGTCAATGTTCCAAGTAGAATGTGCATGACCGGTTAGGCGCGAGAAATAACGATTGTAGCTCTCCGGACGAGTTGTAGCTCTCCGCGTTTGCGTTCCTCTGTCTACTTTTTCCTCCTCGTCTTATTCTCGACAACACGGTCTTTGATCGCTGGCCATGCAGTTTCTTCGAGATTTTTCTCGACTGTGAGGTCGAAGTGAATATATATTTTTTTTATTACTTAATAAATATAACGATAAGATTTTCTTTCTATTAACTTCGGAAATAATTACCATTTCTTTTCTTCAATTATTTTTCTCGTTCAAAAGAGAAGAGGCGTGTCGGTGCGAATTAAAACATTTCCCGAATAATTTATTTAAATGCAGGTACCATCGATTTGCGCGATTTTCATATTTTACAAGCCGCGGAAGCGTACGCCAAAGGGTATAACTCGATGGAACTTCGAAACTGGGTGAATAACTCCAACGATCTATATTTCAGTCTTGAAACGTTTCAGTCTTAACATCATCTGACCTAAAACCGTATTCTACCTCGGTGAAATCATAATTTATCGTGGCATCGTAGTCTTTCGCAACTCTTTCAAAAAATATATCCTATGAAATGTAATATAAAATACTACGTACATAACTTTTTGTAACGAAACACAAAGAATTCATATTATAAAGTCAAAAAAAAAAAAAAAGAAAAAATAGAAATCAAAAATCAAGTGCGTATAGATTCCTCGACTAGGAACGGGTAACCATAAATTTTCACACAGACTTCGCATTTGAATGAAACGGTGGCTGGCGAATGCTCTTGATGCGAACGAGTGGGAAATAAAAGATAGAAAAAGGAAGGAACGCATCCGTTGGGTTTGTACTATTTGATCAAAGGAGAAACTTCTTTCAGCTGTGGATAGAGGTATCCAGAGATTTTCTCGTTCTCTCCCTTGTTTCCCGTGGGAGAAGGAATTATCACGTATCCTCGACTCGCTGTATCGTTGTTCCGTTAACTCTTCAAATTGGATTATTTGTCGGTGTTGCACGCCTCTCGTAGTTTCGTGGTTGGACACCAACGATGTACGCCTTTGCTTTCGAGAAAGGATCAGGATTGTTTAGTTCCCGCTCTTGGTACACGCGGAGACGACAGCGATTCGTCGAGGAAAAAAAAAAAAAAAAAAGAAATTACTCACGTAACGCTCTAAGGTATCGGTGGGAAACTATTTTTATTTCCTTTCAGCTTAACTTTCAAGTTAAGAAATCGTTCGCTGTTCCTTAGACAAATTCAGCGTGGCTGACGCTCGAAAATTGTAGCGGATTTTGTCGAAGAAGAGAAGCCAATAAGTATTTATAACCCAGCTATAGGTCAAGGTTTCAAATGTTCATTCAAGCAGTTAATGCCAAAAAGCGTCCTTTGTTCTCCTTCTCAGAATAATCTTCATCTTTAACGTTTATCAAATACTTCCTTCAACGAAAAAAAAAAAAAAAAAAAGAAAAAATAGTGTTCGATTATTTCGAGTAGTTTCATTCTTTTTTTTCTCACGGTTAACTGTTTTCGTTATCATATCGTAAATAATCCATTCGAATATTCGAATTAAATTGTGACAATAAAGCATGGAGCGAGTTTATTAACTTTGTAAATGAAAACTGTATCTGCGTGAATATCGATGTCTGTGAAATCTTTCATACTTTTCGAAGTGTCGGAGTAATCCTCAATTTCTTTTAAAGGAACGCCACGTTTTTGTTACATTCTTTTGTCAACAAAAATTGTAGAGTAAACTCCGCGACACGTATTGAAACGTTTATAAAGCGACTTCTATAAATCAATGTCAAAATCTACGATTTTTTTTCTAGGAAAATAGTCAGAAATATAGTTTATCGAGTTTAATTTAACACTTTGACTTTCTAACGATGTATTTTATATATCTTTATTTACGTAAATGTAAAATACAAAATTCAACGTCAACAAAATTGTTGAACCGAATGTCGAGACTGAATGTTGAACTAAATTGCCGAAACACTTTATACGTGTGTGAAAAGATGCTTGCGCGGAAATATAGATCGACTATCAAGAACAACACGTCGAATATTTTTTTCTAAACTTTTCCAATCCTGATACACGCGAAACTATCGACGTTACAAAGACAAAAAGACATTCGTCGAACGATAATCCTTTATTTGTTATTTTCTCTTTGTTTTTCAAACTGTTACACGTACGGGGCATCAGCTTTCGGCTTTTTTCTTTTTTTTTTTTTTGGACGAAAAAAGATTGAGCTCCATTTCGAAAATTGAAGATAACTTTCAAATTTCAACGAAAATACCAATCGACAGAAAACAAACAAACAAACAGCACGTCACGTGATCACTTTCGAACCTATAAACCATCGTACAAACCATTCATGCTTTTGCTAAAATAATTATATTTTCGAAACATACTTAGAGTAATAAATACAAATGTATTTATAAATGTAGAATAATATGATGTAACAACAAAATTTCTTTCGTCGCTATTTGAATTCTAATATCTATGATCCGATATCCTCCCTCAAATCGCTAAATTTTAACGCGTGAAATTCAACTAGCAACGAGCGAGCAATGAGTAAAATTTCAGTAACTTCGCAACTTTTAAACTTCACTCGAACCAACTTTACTGGGCTTTACAGACTTTTGAACTTTATCAGAAAACTCTTAACCAAAACGAACTGTCGTAGAACTACCTTTGTGCAATTTCTCTGAAACAACAGGTGATCTCGAGTTCATTCAAAAAAAATATGTATATCGCGCGCATCGCGTGTCCGACGACATTTTAAACTGAACGTTGCTTCGACCAGCAAGTGCGTTGTACTTTCAATCAGTTCAAACTGAACGTTCGACACCATTAGAGCGAAAATCACCTTACAATCGCACGGATTCATTTAGAACTGCGAGCGTTACCAGGCAGGGAGAGTGTTCGTAACGGGGCCAAGCTAACAGCATCTTTCGAATTATCGAATATTCCCGTTGCGCGCGGCCATTCCTTCGAACACTACCAAGATCTCATATCCATTTCCATGCTCCCATTACCATTAATGGCGTGCACTGCCGTTGCAAAATCAATGAAGGAACCCGTGGCCGCCTTTTTCTCTCAAACATTAGTAGTGCCATTTATTCACCGAACGGAAGTTCGTTCTTGCGCGTGACGCGCCGCGCCGTCTCCCCCCCCCCCCGCATTGAATATTTCATGAAGTTAACGTTGTTGTTGTACTTATGTTAATTGAAAATACGATCGACCGTGCTTCGATCTGAACCTGCCCTGCGACCGGTATGTTTCTCGGTGATTTTCTTTCTCAATTCGACGATGCTGAAGAACAATTGACAATGCGGAGACAAGTGCGTTCTAGTCTTAGAAAAATCGACGATTTTTGACGTGTGACAGAATCACTGTAAACAACTCTGGCCGATAGTTGAGTGAACGTCTACGCGTGAGAGTTGAAAAGAAGAAAAGCTCATTTCACACGAATCACATTTCATATGCAATAGAATCACTATCGCTTTTACGTGTGATCGGTTACATCCTGATTTCCAAGATCCCGACTCGTTACTCGTAAAAATTTTCATTGGAGCGCGTAGCGCAGTGTGGCGTTTATAATAATTAATTGACGTAATAATCACTTTGGAATTTACTTAGGAATGGCAATTTTACACAGCGGACTCTTATCACAAAGATGAACGTTGACAATACGTTCGAGCTACTTGTATAAATAATACATACACATACACGCATATCATATACATACTAGTTGTACACTTAACCTTTATACGAGATGTCGCAATTATAATAGATCTATAAGATAGATCTAACAATTTTGAATCTTACAAATATCGAATTCACATGAATTCCATGTCACGCCAATGTATTCATTTATTGTTTGCTCAAACAAACACGTATGCACGTAAAGCGAATATAATCATTGAGGCTTTGCTTGAGAAAATAAAGAAGAAGAGGAAAAAAGGTGGAAGTTATGTTTTTTATTATTCTTTCTGTCTCTGCTTCGTTACCCTCTTATTTTCTCGAGCCTTTTATCAACGCGGCGAGTAACTACGTTCGCAAGAGGCTGACGACGAACTGTCACACGGATTGTCACACTCTGCCGACCAAGAATTTCATCTCGCACATAATTAATCTCGGCAATTACGCGGCAGACAAGTATAATTCCGTGGTAGCGGCGGCATCCAGCCCGGCTGCGATGAAAGCCGATGCTACAACGTTCCGCACTACTGTCCGGGCCGCAAACTCGAGGTTTCCTATCCTTCTGCGTTCCCCCAGTCCCTGCTTGCCGCGCTATGAAACACAACGGCTGAAGCTCGATTTCGTCGAGGTGCAACGCGTTGCGTCCAAATTGCCGCATACCGTAGCAAAATAGAGCCACGGCATTGACTACCGTACTATTATACAGATCGTTTAGATGGACCAACACCAATGAGCACCGTTCTCTTATTTTCGATGCTGTTGCTTCCTCTATTTCTTTCTCCCTTTTTTTTACAGCGCGTGTGACACTACAGGGAAATATTTATATATTTAGTACAAAATTATTATTTATGTAAAGTGATATTTATATATTTAGTAAAGAAATATTTATAAAAGGAAATATTTATATATAGAGAAATATTTGTATATTTAGTATAAAATTATTATTTACGTAAAGTGATATTTATATATTTAGTAAAGAAATATTTATAGATAGGGAAATATTTATATAAGGAAATATTTATATATAGAGAAATATTTATATATTTAGTACAAAATTATTATTTACGTAAAGTGATATTTATATATTTTTCATATATTTAGTAAAGAAATATTTATAAAAGGAAATATTTATATATAGAGAAATATTTATATATTTAGTATAAAATTATTATTTACGTAAAGTGATATTTATATATTTAGTAAAGAAATATTTATAGATAGGGAAATATTTATATAAAGAAATATTTATATATAGAGAAATATTTATATGAGGAAATATTTATATATTTAGTATAAAATTATTATTTATGTAAAGGAATATTTATATATTTAATATAAAATTATTATTTATATTATTTAAATTATTAAAGACAATTAAATTGCAAGATTGCTGTACGACAACAATTTCGATTTGAAAAAAAAGATTTCGCTTCTTCTAGATTGCGTCGTTATTTTGATGATCATATGGAAACACGAAAATGAAGCTAGTTGTATCATTTTTATTCGAAAAGGAATAGTCTTATTTTACTGTGACACGCAATGAACATTACTTTCTCGTGTAATCACTCGCCATTTAGAATGCCGATCACTCGGAAAATCATTGACTGCCCCCCGAGCAATTTTAGCCTTCTCACGTAATCAATTACCATTCGGATATCGATCACGTGGAAAATCATTAACTAAAACTCGCCGCGAGCAATAATAGTAAATCGGACGCGCAGCATGCTCGATATCTGCTGAATGAAGATAAAACCGACGCGATCATACGTCACCAGAAAGTGGACAGCGCGCGCGTACGCACTGTCAATTCCCTTATCAAAACGGATAGTTTCGTTAAAGCCATTATTCACTCGCGGTAATTCATCGCGTGCCGATAACACCGCATTTAAGGATGATTATACGATAGTCAAGAATAGGTGAGGCGCAGTGATTACGCGTGTCATTGTTTTGGCATATGATCGATTATTTCACGTCAGCGACAGCTCGTCGACCTTATTTTTCTGCGCAAGCAGAAAATACATTCGACTGAAATGCATACTTCGCGTATGTACATACGCTGTCGAAATCCCGCAACAGGATATCACACGATTCGTTTTAGTCAGGAAGAATGGGAAAACATCGACGATCGAGGGTAGATCATCTATTTTCGCGATTCGTTACATAGTCCAGCTTTCAAGCTCACGTGGTTGACAGATCAGAGTTGTTCAGATCACTAAACATCGATTTACCATTATTTTACCTAAGATCGAAGAGTTTTACAAAAATTTTTCATTGCTCACTAGATTCAGACACCTTCTTCGAGAAACAAGTAGAAGACAAGTATTAAATAATGATCGAAATAAATTAGTGGAAAGAAATCACCGCGTTCTAAACGTTTCGCACGTGTGTAATTCGTAAAATCAGTCCTCGTAATAAAAAAAAAAAAAAAAAAAAAAAAAAAAATAACAATAAAACCGGAATGAAAAGTGAAATCAGAAATGAAAGAGCTTCTGACAACTGTCGTACGAAAACGTCGCTCTCGGCAACCGAAGATTAGTAATTCCAGATAAATTGGTAATTAACTACCAACACTGCGGTCGTGTCGGAGTCGCACGATCGACACTACGATGAAGATCCGACCGGTGAAATCAAGCGACCGTGCTTCTGCATAGATATACCAGTTGCAAAGACAACCGATCGACGATAACGTCGTTACGGAGCCAGTCGATAATTAGAATCGAAGACACCGTGAAACTCGATGGGACCCGGAGACACTGGTGTGCTCAGCACGGCTGCGAGGGCAGCTTAATATTGACGCCGGCCGGATCTAAGAGCGAAGTTTCCTTCTCTTCTCCGAGGGATTTTCTCAGCTTTAGAATATATAGTACAGAGCGCCGCTGTGTAAACGATCGCCGTGCCTCTGCACACCATATTAATAGGGCCATCTTCATGGGCAGCTTAATATTGGATACGAAGCGCCTGGACGGTCCTTAGAAGCAGAAACGATTTATGGCCACCACCGCTGGAGGATTTGTAAATAAAATCCTCCCCCTCCCGGTGTAGGGAGTGTTGCCCCGAGGACAAGCACGTGCTTCGCATAAGTCCGCCGTCCGAGGAATACCGAGAAGGATTTCTCGGCAATTGACGCGACAGCAACTGGATCCAAGAAATTGAAAATTCCTTTTTTTTTTCCGCGCGTAATCGCGTGTTATCCGTTTGAATGTTAAATTTAGTTTAGTTCACGTACGGTTGCGAACGATCGAAGGCGAAATGAAATTAAATGAAGCGAGATTAAGCATCGAATATTTATAACATACGTTTCTATGCTTTTGACGCGTAGCTTTATTAATAAAATTCAAATTATACTCGAATTAAAAGTGTGCACGTTTTAATATCACATTCTATTAACATTATTCCAGAGATAAAGTCTGTGGAAAAATATTTCGTAGGTATAACATTCGAACGAAATGTGAATTAAATGCAAAAAGTGGCGGAAGTGTGAAAAGTTTAACGTATGCGTATTCGGCCGATTGTATTCAATTTGTTGCCTCGTTTCAAATATTATCAGAATATTTTATACGCGTTAAAAAGCCAATTCAACTGTAAATCATACTCGAAAATCCACCACTTGAATGTTTAATAATTTCCGATCGACCGATCAATTGCAGAATTCACTTTCGTTTTCGTTGAAAGTAAAAAAGAGACTGAAGCAAACCACCCTTTCTCGTGTTCGTTGCTGCGTGTGTCAACTGTAGGAGTAGCTTCAATAAGAGCAAAAAAAAAAAGAAAAAAAAATGAGAAATATTATTGTACATTAAACGTTATCATAATTTTAATAGTTAGTCGTGGACATCTGTCTCCAAGCAGTAGATATTCAAACGCTCCCTCCGACAAATTTATAGCGATTTCATCCCCTGTTTATTATTCATCTGCGTATCTCGACTCTTTCTTATCTACCACAGAGCACAACAAAATCTTTACCCCGCAATCTCTTTATTTTTCTCGAACTTTTTCACTCGCAGATTTCCAGAGATACATCAGAAGTTTCTCGATTCGTCTCCTCTTCGACAAGTACTTAACAACCCTACAAATCATAGCTGCAAGTTTATTATTAACCCTTTCAGTGCCAATAAAAATGAAGTGAAGGTTCAATTTGGTAAGGAGAAACCGACAGGAATTTAATTTTAAAATGTCACATCGTGTTTAAAAATCTGTAACATATATATTCATTAATTGATAATATAATTGAGATATATTCATTAATTAGGCTGCAGATTTTTATGCATGAGAAAATAAAAGACATATAAAAATATTAATTACAAATTTTTACTTTTAGACATTATTCTTTTAATTATGTTGTATAATTATACAAGATGGGCCATGTAACTTGATTGTCTCGAATATTCCATTATTTTTGGAGATATGGAAAAATTTATTAACAAAACAATGAGGCTGTCATAATGTGAGAGTTTTTTGTAAAGAGTTCAAGTTCAGGCTACTAAAGTATTAACCTATGTATGTCGAAAAAATACTAGTTTAAGAGACATTTTTACTTTTTTTCTGTATGGATGAAGAACAAGGACAGTATGAACACAGATTAATTTATCTATATACATAGGTCAATACTAAAATTATAAAACTATAAAACTATAGAACTATAGATTATAGAACTAAAATTATAAAATTATAAAATTATAAAATTATAAAACTATAAAACTATAAAACTATAAAACTATAAAACTATAAAACTATAAAACTATAAAACTATAAAACTATAAAACTNATAAAATTATAAAATTATAAAATTATAAAATTATAAAATTATAAAATTATAAAACTATAAAATTATAAAACTATAAAACTATAAAACTATAAAACTATAAAACTATAAAACTATAAAACTATAAAATTATAAAACTATAAAACTATAAAATTATAAAACTATAAAATTATAAAATGATAAAATTAAAAAACTGCATTACAAAATTACGAGACTGCACAAAAATCCGTAGATTGCAAAAGTTTCCAAAAATTTTCCGCAATATCCAACAATTTAGTATTGTATTGTCATTTCAACTGTTGCTCGACGTTGAAAGAGTTAATTACCAATATGATTCGTCGCTGGTTTCACGTTCAAGCGTGGATGAAAGATTCAGCAAAATCTGGCAAAATTCACCAACGCCGATCTTCGAGAGTTCACGTTGAGGGTCAGGCTCGTTTCCTCGCGCGAGAAGGAACGAATCCTCGCGCACGTCGGTACGCGTGAACTTGCCGTAACCGCAGAAATTTCCGCGCGACCGAAATCCTCGCCGCGTTCCCAGCACCAAGAGACGTGCATTACCCAATTGTTTGCCCATGTTTCCGACAGTCTGTCTCGCCGTGTCGGAAGTTCCCGCGGCTCCGTCGTACTTCGACGCATAATGCCCGTCAGCAGAAATTCTCCCGCATATTTGCATACATAATCGTGGCCTTGTATCGCGCCGGTCATCCTGGAGCCGGCACCAAGAGTCGATCGATCGACCACACACCGTAATTACCGCCCAACCAACTTGTAAGAAACAAGTCGAAGCGACAGTACATATATATGACGAGAAGAAGAAACGAGATATCGGGATTTTTATTGGCGTGTTTTTGCTAAGGTTTAATTCTTTTGCTATCATTGGATCGCGTCGGGGATCGCAGAGTTATGTTACGCGACTTTGAACGTTTCAATTTAATTAGAACCATCGAGTTTTTAGTAATTTTTTAATTGAGTTAAAAGTTCATTGAAATTTACTGTTTTCTTTTTTTTTTTTTT
>NW_025109283.1:29375-48523 GCF_011392965.1 Frieseomelitta varia
TTTTTTTGCTGAAGTATAGTTAATGAATAATACGTTTCATCGGACATGTTCTCTTTAAGATACAAATTGCACCTTTAAAATGGCCAGAAAAATATTTTGCAAGCAACTTTCTGCACCTATGTTTCAGTATAAAAAAAATACATCATTTTCTAGAATAGAACACTATATTCTTGCTTCTCGTAGCAACACGTTTCTTTCCGTTTTCTTTCATACAAAAACACGTCGAAGCTGTTACCCTTAAATTCAGTTGTTATCACGACCATCTAATTCGACAGAAATCACAGTCTCATTGTCGAATCTTCAATTTCTCGAGCTGGCACGAGCCACTTTATTTCGTGGCATTAGCTCAGTCAGACATAAGCTACTTTCGCCCCTGATAACAGATTTCACGATGCCTCGTGGCACGCCTCGAAAAAGATATTTCCCCTCCGGTACATGTTGACTGTTTAGTCTTCATTATGTCGGCCCGAAAAATCGATACGCCGACGTGACTTATATCTTCAGATGGGCAGAAAGACCCGGGAGAAGTTGCCGGGTGCAGAGAGAAAGAGAGAAGGAGGAGAAAGCAAGAAAGAAAGAAAGAAAGAAAGGAAGAAAGAAAGAAAGAAAGAAGGCAGTCGAGACCACCGCAACTTCACAAAAGGGAGATTCATATTCCGCTCGGTGGAACACCGACATTCGGAGCAGAAAATAAAATCTACGGGGGCCGGTCCCGTCCACGGAAACGGACGCGGCATTCACGAGAGAACGTTTCTCGTTTTCGTCTCATAACTTCCTCCTTCCTGAACTCCTAACCGACTCTTCCCATCTCCTCACGACCCGTGTCACATCGCTGACCCTTCCTACACTTAGCCGCTCTAAACCAACCGGCAAACTTCGTGACACGCATTCGAAATGCGTCAAAATGCCACCGGGGCACGCGAAAACGTCTCTTGAACTGTCCTTGAAATCAGATTTTCCTCTCGCAATAATTGTTAGGGGAAAAACACGCGCGATAACGTCGCGTGAGGCAACGAGAGAGAGAGACGTTCTCCACGGAGAACTCGAGGATCGTTTAGAAATCAGGGTACTTGACATTATCGTCTTTATTCGCTTTCGACGTTTGCTTGTCATTTCGAGTTCAAGAGCGACACATTTTCATGAAAATCGTAAGAATGCATTTGTAAAGAACGTATGGAGCGCTCGGAGGTGAGTTACTTCTACATTGGAAACAAATGCTCGATTGACTTTATAGTCAAAATTTTTAATTAACGGAAGAGTTTAGTTATTATAACACGCTATAATCAATTACAATTACAAATACAACCAAGCTCTATTAATCGTTGACTTTAATAAATATTTATGTTATAATTTCATTAATTTATATTATATTTTATTATAATTATAATTATAAATATTTTTAATGAAAAAAGTATGTCTGTAAACTTTTTTTAATGGAACTTTAAATATAAAATGACTCACGTTAATTGTGAGCCGTTCTCAGTATGAAGATTGAATTTGTTTTTTTTGTATGCAATATAATATCATTGGAATATTATAACTTAACTCTATTCTATACTGGATAAATATTCAAACTCGACTTTCTCGAGAACGAAGGGGTTAATAAAATAATTTTGTTCTTGATGGATTGATCACGAGTCGTGGGATATTTTGTATGAAAATATATCTAATTTAACACAACAGGAATAGGGCCGGTTTATTTACGACACAAGAACGTGATTGTCAGCAATTACATTCAATGTACAGTGTGTGTGTGTGTGTGTGTGTATGTGGAGTTTCGAATCATGGTGGTTTGCAAGCTGGCTATCAGGGGAACACGTCGCGTAACCATCAGCTAATCAGTCGTCCCAGCTCGCTCGATGTAAGACGGAACGCCTCTTATCCGATGATCCGTCTTTCCTTGAGACATAACACCGGCTAAGTATGCTCGATCGAGCTTCCGTCACGTCGGGCCGTGTGATAAATCTATTGGATTTGTGTGAATTATTCTTTTCGTAATGAAACCTCTATTTCTTAAATATGATGACGTAAATTCTTCGATAAATGTTAACGAGAAAGGGACGATACATTGTTGAAGCTGACACAATATAACGACGTATTGCTAAAATAATTCTACGTAACTCTACGTATTGCAAAAATAATTTCGTCGAGATTTTTATAATTTCCGATGGATTTTTTTATTTTACATTTCACAAGGTAATTCTACGTATTGCAAAAATAATTCTGTCGAGATATAATTTCCGATGGATTTTTTTATTTTACATTTCAGAAGGACATTCCATATTTTAATTAATATTATATACCAATACGACAGTGTTTATTATATTTTGTTACTCTCTATTTAAAATTCTGCTGGATGTCATTCTTTTTAAATATAAAATAAAATTTTTCTATTCGTAATTTTTTTATTTTAAATAAAAGTTTCGATCTAATGTTGGCTTGTTCGTTGAAGCAAAAGTGCCGAGTAATTGTAGCCTGCATTGTATCCTAATTCGAACGTTTCTTTTAATCCTTTATTACTTCGAATTTATAGAATTTAATATTTATTTCAATTCCTAAGGCGAATCAAAAAAGCGGCAACACGACGGTAAGAACTTTTAAAGTAACAAAGGTCACTTTTAAAGTAACAAATATAATATGCTATATATCACATTTACTTCTTTAGCTTTATGATACGTCAATAGTTTAAAGATTGACGTTGAAATTAGCCAAGTATACACATTGTCAGACTGCGGAGTTTTATGCATTTATAGAAAGTTTCAAAGTGCAAAATTGCATAAAGTGTACGTAACATGAAAAAAGTGTTCTCTCCATTTAGCCAGTTTCCGAGATTCTATTTTCCTTTTTTTTTTTCTTTCTTTTTTAGTTACATTCTAAAAAAAATACCAATTTGTATAAAAATGTGCAGTCTGCACACGCGTTGTGCACGACTTGCAAAGTTCCAATCTCCAAAGGTAGTGCTCTCATTAAAGCCCCCGAGAAAACAGCAGGTTTTACTCACTCGAATCATAAATCCGGCATTTCAAATATCCGAACGATCATTGTTTACGACAAGTACAAAAGGAATTCCATTTTATTGTCAACGGGGATATTGTTAATAAAACAATTAACATTATTACCTCTGACAGATTAATTCGATAATTTCTGATACGATACAATATGATATGCATTAAAATAACTGGTTGTGTCGCGCGCGTGTAACGTGGCAATTTCATAATTCGCATTCGTCGTCGGTGTTCGCTCGTTTCATAGCAAATTTGCTTCTTACATTTTTCAATATCGAACGGAAATCACGGAGAAACAAATCGATAAAATATTTTTCTGCTGTACAGTGTTTCCTTTTTTTTTCTTTTTTTTTTTTTATGGTAGTATCCATTCCGGGAGCGCTGAGTGTCGCAAATATTTTTTAATATCGCGTCGCATAAAATTTAAACGCATCGGGAAATCGTACGTTCGAGATGCTCGGTATTAAATTTTCGCGATCGCCCGATAATATTCTATAAATTTTCCTTCTCGCGGTAATAAAACTCTTCGAAATTAAACTGACAAATTTATTGCAACGCAAACTATGCGCGGAATGAATTTAAATCGGAAAGGGAAAGATGGCCGAACGTCATTGCTTCTCTTTGAAATTAAACTGACATGTTTATTACAACGCGAACTATACGCAGAATGAATTGAAATTAACAGGGAAAAGACGCGTTTCTTCGAAATTAAACTGACGAATTAATTACAATGAAAACGATACATTGTATGAATTTGTCGTATGAGTACGCCTGTTATGCGAATTGTCTATTTTCTACTATAATACATACATAATGCAACAAAAGTGGGATGAAATCAATTCACAATGATTCAGTTTGAAATTCATATGATATCATAATGATGTAGTGTTCTGACTGATAATTAATGAATTTAAACGTGGAAAATGTGCAACAAATTTAACACAAAAATATGGTGCTGCAAAGTTAACCATCGCCAGTATAAAAAACCGGAAACGTACTACTAAAACCTATTTAGAGCAAATGCAAGCAGTAGATATTTCAATTCGAACCTAAACCTAAACCTATGGATTGGGAAGTGATTAAATGTCTGAAACGACCATATAAAAAAGATTTGCTCCGAAAATTTCTGCTAACCACAGACGTAATTACGAACGTAGTCGTAATTAAAATTCGTAAAAAAATTAAATTTAAAAGAATGCTGTAATATGATAGCAAGCGTCTGGTTGAAACACGAAGGTAAACTTCAATGGCTGCATGAAGCAGAAAAAAATGTGGAACTATTAGAATCAAGCAGAAATGAGACAGATGAGATCATTGCAACAAAATATCAGGATACAACGATTGCAATCAATCTAGCGTAGAGTGAAATCGTTCCGATAAAAATTGCAATGATCGAGCTCGTTCTAGACGACGAAATTATTTTACAAAATGTTTCAATCAAGAACTGAATAGTGAAGACGAATTCATTTCGGAGCGTTTTGCAACTTTGGAAACAGGGCCTGGACAGTCGAACCAAAATGAACGTAATACAAAATTAACTGTATCAAAAAAGTTATATAATTTAACTGGCAAAAGAATGTGGGATCCATAGGTTTGATTGTTTCAATTTAAAAAAATGGAGAACTGAACACAAATGTTTTTTTTTTTTGTTTGTGCAATCTGTGTATAAAGATATCTCGAAAAACACGATATCAATTTCATTTCACTGAAGTAATTCTTGAGTAATAAATCAAATTCAGTGCCAACCGTTCTCTCGTGTGAAAGTTCTCTTATCTGAACAATTTTGTCTCCCAATTAGTTCATATAATGGAGATGTCTGTTGTATGTGAATTGAGATTAAGAACAAGAGATAGATGCCTAGATATCGCCACTGTTCTCATCTTTCTATCCTCGTTTCGATTTACAAGAACTCTGTTATGAATTGCGCTACACTGTTTGCAAACTAGTTCTCAACGAATTTGCTCGAGCTAATCGTTGAACTTCATGCACGATCGATATACGAATATTTACACGAGTTCTGAACACATCGCCGCGGTCTAAGTTTCGCGTCTATACAAATTGAACGTAACCGATCATATTTTAGAAACGTGTTCCGACTGATTAAACTGAAAATTGACTAAATTCGTATTCCTCTACACGCATGCTGGATTTGCGTTTAATTTCAGTTAAGCGATTGTTCAATTTTCATTCGTCTGAAAGAATAACAATAATATAGTGGACAATTTAATAACATATACACTCGACGAAATTTGTCAACGATGAAGAGGAAAGATTACACGATAAGAAAAAAAATTGAATTGCATTGTTTATACTTGGTTAAGATTTTGATGATGGCCTTGGAATAGTCACCTATTTTCAAAGTTTTATTTCGTTTTGTTTTTATAAACGGACAAATGCGAATTAACGGAAGTGTAAATAACGAAATATAGGCAATTAAAGGACCTGGAACTTTGGTGGCACGGTAACTCGCGTAATAAAGGTCGATTAAAAGACGGAAGGATAAACTCGCCGAGTCAGATATTATTTTGGAAAACCGGGACAGAACTCTTAAGCAAACACGGTTTCGTAAACTGCCTCTTTCAAAGATCCGACCACCTTTAAATCAAACAAAACGACCACGTTGTTTGGCAACTGCTTACCTACTTCCATTGAGACTCTGAAAACTTCGAAAAAAAATCGTCCTGTATACGAGAACTTGGATTAATATTTGTTCAAGTGGATAAAAACAAAGGGAAAATTAATCACGTGAAAGCCAATAGATTTGTTGCTGGACAATACGTTTTTGTGCAAGAAAAATTTTATTTCGAAGTCATTGATGTATGTATAGGATAAGTAGATACGAGAATGAGAATTTTAAGTGGTCTGCATTGTTTAGCTTTCTAGCGTGTGGTTGCAGCGAGTTTGAAAACAGGATATCGAACGAAAGTTTCGAAAGAGCTACTTTCAGAGTCTATCTCAGAACAAAATATATTCTTATAAATATTAAGAACGTTTCTTTTTACTTTCTCGTTGTACTTTAAGCTGCCATCGTCAGCAATGTACGTCAGAGCTACCAGTTACATGTAAAACTATGAAATTTATACCGTCCGAAGATCTTTTGCACTATCGCGCTGGAACAAATCTGTTTAGTTGCGTGGAAGAAGTATGTAAATGCTTGGGAACTGAATTGAAGAGAAGAAAGTGATATAAAGGACAAAAGAGCAAACAGCAAATATATTTAAAAAATTTTTCAAGCATTATCGTTTCAGAATTTTCTTTCCTCAATGTTTCAATATTTATAATTAAAAAAATATATATAAGTACCAGTGGTACTACTACAACCAACAGTGCAATGACTTTGTATCTTACGATACTACTTTCTTATATATTAATAAATTACTAATGTGAATCTTCAAATAAATAACTTCAAATATAAAATTTCTTTCGTTATCAAAAGTTTTTGTTTTGTTTCAATACAGCACGTGACTTTTACGTATTGTTTAAGGGCATTTTCCCTCTCCATGAAATTCGTTCAATTTCAACCAAAGGAATTAATCAAATTCACTTTAGATATCTCCTAGATATTGAACTGTCTCTTATATAAATGAATCTGAAGGCTTCGTAAAAGATGGCAGCTCAAAGGCTTCTAATCAGGGTGGTGAATCAGTCATTAGTAATGACTCATTACTTCCGAATTAAACTGCCTCGGGTTTCAGGCCATGCTCTTTTTTTTCTTTTTTTTTTTTTTACTGTACGAGCAAATGACCCGTTTCTTCAGCCTGATCAGCTTTCAGCAATGCTCGATTTGATTGAATGATAAAAGAATATGCGAATGAAATACTTTTTCCTCGTGGTGTAACGTTACAAGAAATTCTAGATATATCGTTCGCAGATACGGTTCAATTTGTCTCGAATAATTGTATCCAATAATCGAACACGAAATTCGATCTAATTCAACGGAGAATTATCCAATTTCATTCTTGTTAAATCCGGAATATATTCTGTAGTTGTGTCGATGGGATTCAAGAAGAATTAAATCTCGTCTGTAATTAATCTAGATGCATGGTGTAACGCGATCCCCAAAATTTCGAACATTTAAAGAAACACGGAGAAACATTATATGTGTTACGTTACCTAAGATAATAAGAGATACTGAATGTACATTTTGCACGTTGGATATTAGACTATTAGAGAACAGCGAACAATGAAACTGCGGACAATGAACATCGAAAGCTACTCGATCCTTTAATTACATTTCGCTTCATAGTTGCAAATATTTTGCTTTCGCGGGAACTTCAACCACGGGATAAGATAGACTCGCTGGGGAGCGCAGCGACTAAAATGATTATTCGATACTTGGCGAGTTTTCGAGTTGTTGAAATATCACCGGCAGATAATGAAAATGTCATTTTGCGCAACCTGAGAAGCAAGAATCGTGTTTAAGATCGCGTTGAGCGTCGTAATATTTTCGATATTCGTGACTTTTCCACTAAAGATTAAAAAGTGAGAAAAATCGAAATTTACTTTTGAACGAGTAGATGTTAATAATAATTCAAGATGTTGTACAGCACGTGATTTATATGTTAGAAATTAATTAAAAGTCTCAAATAACGAAGGAAATTCGTATTATACCTCGCGTTTTACTTGTTAACGGGATATACGTGCCCCATTATATGATATCCACGATATCACGGTGACAGAGATGCTCAAAGTGATTTGCATCTCAAGGCATGGCTGTTAACATTTTGTTATTAACGCTTGCAGCGGGAGGAACTGGGTCATTTCCGGTCACCGACATAAAATGTTCACTTTACAGTGAAAAACCGAACGAAAATACTTTTCAGCCCCAACTTTTAATTTACACGCAACTTTCTCTCCTAACAGATAAATAAATAGAAAGTTTTTCAAATATTTTAATCAAATTACCCTTTGACGATCCATGTCCATGTTTTCATGTAATCGAGATTTCGATTAATCGAGAATTCTGTTCGCTAGTTGCAAGCAGACGTAAGAAACTTTAATAATTACAAACTTTAATAATTACTTTAATTAGGAGAACGCGGTCCACGAAAATTTTAAGTGCGATGAAATTTTAAGGTTCTTGTACACACTTTGTTCTTCCACTCGAGCAAATTAGGCTGTCGCGTGCACGCATTATTACCACCAGAATAATTTGGACGAGTTGCGTCTGGATCGCCGGGAAATCGTGTCTTTTGCCCAATAATTTATTCAAAATTCCCAGTCCCCTAACCCCTGTAACTTCCATCTGCACGAAATGTAAGTTTCAACGGTGTAATGCAAGTTTCAACTCCGACCGTCCTCGGGTGATCTTTTCTTCCAGAAAGGAAAGAAAATTCCAGGTCGCGCCGCACCCGTGAATTTACAGCGCTTATAATATTAGCGCTCGCTTGCAAATATTTTGTCCAACGTTCAATGCTAATTAACTCAATTGTAGATATCTCTGCTGACATTTAACAGATATATATATATATACCTGCTATTCAAGATATTAATTATAATATCGTATGAATGTATCAAGTAGTATAAGAAGACATTAAGACCCATTTATTCTCGATATTAGGAGGCTTATAAACCTCTTCACTTCAGGCAATAAAAAACTATATTTTTACTGGATTCCCTCTCATATTGGTATTACTTTTAACGAAACAGCGGACAGTTTATCTAAAGAAGCGTCGTGTACTAATATCTCGACAGACACATTGGTTCCATTCTCTGATTTTAGCTTTAAAAAGCAGGCTAAGATGGAAACAGAAAGACAGAATATCTTGGAAGCTGAATTTAAGGGTAAAAATTTTTCAAAAGCTATTACCTTCTGCTAAATCATGGTTTTTACGTAGAAAACTTCCTAGAGACTTTATTTGCTGGACGAACAGACTTCGAACAGATCACATGCAACTAGCTGCTTCCCTCTTTAAAATTAACTTAACTCTTGATACAAAATGTCAGTGTGGCAATTTAGTTCAAGATCTCAACCATATAATTGGAGCAGTGCCCCAATCTCAACAATAGGAATGTCTTAATTAATAAGCTATGAGGAATGGGTGATTTCTCTCCCCACACAATGAACTTCTTTTTAAGCAAACCATATATTACTCCTCTGTTGATTATTCACAAATTTCTCAAAAGCCATGGTTGGCATCTGTCACGGATCTGTGTTAAGTGCTTAGCTGTGTTTCTCAGTGACTTGACAGTTCTCTTAGTTTTAGTTGTAAACTCTAGTTGTAAGTATGTAAATAGCAAATATGCATCTTAGTTGTATGTCAGTGAAATCCTTGTACAAAAGTCTGCGAAATTGTTTCTGTACTGTTAGTATGCAATGTGCATGCTGCTAATAACCTTGTAAAAGAGTTCTATAGCGTAACAAAAAAAAAAAAAAAGAAAACTCTGTCTGCTCATCAATTATAGATTATTGTCGTGACTCTTGAAATTACAATTACTACTTTGTCGGCAACAGCAGAGATAATTCAGTGATCGGAATTGGAAATTTATGCACGTTTCGAAGGTATTCTTTATTCTCATTTCCACCAGCTTCATCAGCAATTCGGGAGCAATTTGCAATTTCTCATAGAAACTTTATTGACGAGAACGTCGATGCACTTTTGGAAATTTCATAAAATATATAAATAGAAGCTTCTGTTCTTTATTTCTGTATATTAATTTTTCTAACAGAATTATTATACACTAGTCTTTTGACAAGAATTTAAATATCTTACGATCAACCACAAAAAAAAAAAGACACGTTATATTATAGTAGAATACTCTCAATCGATAGATCTTTGCGCCCTTATTGAACAATACTTCGTACTTATCGAAGCGTGCATTATATTTACATATATACATATGATCTTCAGATGGAAAAATTTATGCAAAGCATGCACAACATAAAGCAGTTTAGAGAATAGTGTGTACTTACTCGGGTCGTATACGACGGATATTGAAGTTATGAAACGTCAGCTTGACGATTTCGTCGGGTTGACCGATAAACGTGTAAAGCAGGCAATCGATATTTGATGGATATCGCTTCGGATAATAAGGGGATGTAAACGTGCCACCTTGAGGTCTGTCCGAGCTGCTGTAAACGACGCAGGAGCAACCTATAACACGTGTAACAGATATTTCGTAATTACCATACTATCGTAAATTAAATCGCAAAGAAATATTGCATGTCATTTAATATTACATGCATCACGAGCAATTAACTACACGTTTTCAGATATTATATTTCGAAAAGAAATGGAACGATTTTGAACATTTTGTGAAGTTTTATTCTAAAGTGACGACAGTGTTGTTTTGCATTCGTTTGCGAAAATTTAGAAACAACTGCCATATGTACAGTAAAATGAATAAAACTTCTTACTCTTATTAATTATTGCAATAACAACAATAGTACATTTTGTTTACTTTAATATCACCACAGTTATTGTATAGCAGACATTCGTTCTGATTAATTCATGTTTCCCAGTAAGCAAACGCGAGAAGCATTATCATTTTTTCAGAGCTCGTACAACTTTAACGAAGAAGTAAACTAAAGTCTGTAAAACATTTCGCTTGTAAGTCTTAGGACACTTTCACTTTTGATTTTCAATACATACATATATTATAATACAATATAATACGATATATTAATACGTTTATTGTATAAAGTGTATTTTATATTTATTGCATTTAATTATATTGCATGTATTGTAGTATAATAACAAAATATATTAACATATCAACAAAGCCTTTATAAAGTACTAATATATTTACTGAATTTAATTTAATTTCATTATACGTATGTGTTGCAATATAATAATACGATATACCTATTAATATATTAACAGAATCGTTCTTGCACAAACTATGTCTTCTATTTACTGTATTTAATTATATTGTATATATTGTATTTATTGTAAATACAACAATTTATATTATACATCGCACACTGTTGCAATACCTTTACATTGTGTAAATTACATTGTGAATATAGTTTATAATTCAATGCACAAAATATAGCACTCGTCCCAAGATTCCTGATCAGAGGCGTAGACTTTCCAGGCGCAGAATAGAATATCACGCAACGCTTTTAACAGGAAGCTGACTCGAACAATGGCATAAAAATTTCACGGTAATGAAATCCGCCATCTGACAGCCTGCCGAAAGTAATGCTTCCGTCCGAAGGTCCAAAAACTTTTCTTATTCCCGAAATGAACTCGTCACTTTTCCCATCGATCTTACTCCGAGGTTCCTGTGCACCTTCGCGCGCTCTCCGACCACTTCTCCCCCGTACCATCGATCCTACCGTCAATCTCGAAGAATCAAATTAAAGTTTGACTTCTCTGTGAGGAAACGTACCGCAAGAGACGCACGGTAACTTTTCCACGAAACTTTCAGCAACAAAATCACCGATTGCTCGAGCAGATGGCTCGCTGGTTAATAATCGATGGCGGTGAGTCACGGCAACAGCGAAGGATGCCTGCATTTTCGATACAAGGATGATGCCAGGAACGACGAGAGTCGACAGTACCTGGGAAAAGAAGCTGCGAAAGAATTGCCGCGATCTGTCAAAGCTCGCGTCCGAGGGCTCGTATCGGGACAACGCGATTTAATTTCCTGTTTCCACGTTTTCTTCTGGCTGGTTTAACCAGTCTGGAACGCCGGGAATCCCGATATGTTTGCCACAATGAAATCGCGACAGAACTCGTGGAAGGAAACTCGTCTGTTTCTTTCTTTCTTTCTTTCTTTTTTTTTCTGCAGTTAAACAATTGAGTGACGTAGAAATTACACCGCAATTATAAATCGAACTTGGTGTTTCTTGGTTTTTGATGTTTCAGCTTCTTCAGGAACGAAGAATCGAATTAGCCTCGCTTTTACGAATTGTTGACATTCGTTATTCAATTTATCAAAAAATGTGTAGTCTTAGCTCGATGAGTTTATTTGCCAGAAGATTTGTAACGTTCTATTCTATTTCTATTCTATATACGTTTCCCGTTTTTTAATTTGTGGAATTAATCGGTATAGTTTGCGAACTGTTTATTTAACTCTCGCGTAATAACGTTGTAGATTAATACAGTAATTTGTATTAATATATTATCAAAAATAAAGACGTTTAACTTCATTTTTCACTTTAAAATCTTCGAGGTTAGTGATGAAATTGAATTAAATTAAAGATATTCCAAAGTTTGAAAACTTAAACTTCCGTTTCATGGACTCCAACGTTTAACGATATTAATTAAAAACTAAAATTAATTCTCACTCTCAATATTTTACTCGGTGTTTTAAAACAAAACCCAATCGAAGAAAATCACGCGTTGCTAATAAAAATTTCCTCACGCTTGAGTTTAAATCTCGTTTAAACGCGAGATATTTTTTAATACAAGCAGATCGAAAAAGCGACCGAAACAAAATTTTAACAAAATAAACTACTATAAATAATCCTCTTCCTCGAGCCCCAGCATATATAAAGAACGTCAGTACGTTTAACAATATTTCTCTATCAGTCGATCGATTTCCATTGTGGTCCACGTAAGATGGTTATCGGGTAAACCCAGAAAAAGCCTATTCGAAGTTCATGGTCCGGCGTTATCATCAATGGTATACCGAGGCAGATAGAAGGTCGCTTTCGGAACGATCCACGAAATGTGGGTCATTACGAGGGCTCGTCGATACGGGCGCAATAATTTATCCGCAACAATATCACCGACCCCTCTCCGCGATTAATTCGCGTCGGCCGGTTCGGCTAGCGAGCAGTTTCCGTTGATTATTTTCGCGGAACGTGATTCATTAGAAAGCGTTCGTCCAACAGAACGCGATTAATCGGAGCAAACCGATTTATAAGAGTGCCAGTCCGACGGCGCTCGATCGATTGATCCGTCATTTGAAAAACCAGGAACGGAAAGGATTCGTTCTGCTCGGCGATCGGTGTCGCGTTTCGACTGACGCGTATTAATCGCGCGGTTCGCGGTTCGTTTGCAGTTTGCTGAAGAGCTTCAGAAGAGCGAATTAGCAAAACTCGAGAGAAAAATTTCGCTCATTTTTGCTTGCACAGTAGCCACGCGATTTTCTATCACCTCTAGCGTAGTGGTGAACAAATTTTGCTCTGCGATAATCGAAAAACAAATATTGCGGTATACTTGTATTAGAAATATTAGAAATATTAAATTTCTAATATTTAATATAAAATAATAATAATATAATATAATAATAGTAATAGTAAATTTCTAATATTTAATATTAAATAATAGTAATATAATATAATAATAGTAATATTAAATTTCTAACATTTAATATTAAATAATAGTAATATAATATAATAATAGTTATATTAAATAATAGAAATATTAAATATTAGAAATATTAACTTTCTAATATTTAATATTAAATAATAGTAATATAATATAATAATAGTAATATTAAATAATAGAAATATTACTTGAGAATATTATACTTGTATACTAACGAGATATTAGACACAAAATCAAGGAAGTCATAGGACTTACTGACTTTATGATATGTAAACGTTGTTTTCGAGTAATTACTAAAGATTGAATTTGGTTTTGTTCCTTATTAAAAAATTCCGACTCTGACAGAATTTTCTAATTGCAAGTCGATTTTCATCAAGGCGACTATTAGAATGATCATTTATCACAATTTTCATTTTTGAAAATATTAATATTTTTACACAGACTAAGCACTACCACCAAACACACTGATTATTTGCCTAGAGAGAAATTCATCAGGTGGAGAGTACAATTTTTATAAAAAAAAAAAAAAAGTATTATTCTCTGTCCGTATGACTCATTATTGGACTCAACATTCGCTAACAAAGAACAATAATAATAACAATGTCAATGATAAAAATAAAGACCAACATTTTCAAACTTACTTCCCTGTTCAACGTTACTTTTGCGAATCGATCATTTCCATTTGAAAAACTTCGAGAAAACCCCCTCAACGTCAATATTGAGCGATGATGACGAAATACCAGAATTAGTTTCATTTTTGCGCTGCTTTCAGGTAAATGAAGTGCAACACTGAGGGGCTAAGTAGTTGAAAAGCCACGGGGGTTGCTCACCACTGTCTTAGCACTTTTTCTCTCTCTCTCTCATTCTCTTTTCTTTTCTTTTTTTTTCTTTCTTTTCGTCCGTGCGTTCTCGCGTCTCTTTGCCCGCCCGCCGTTCCTCTTTATTTTCTCATTTCCTCCATTTTCCTTCCCTTCGCTTTCGTCTTTCTTCCACGGGTGCTTACGAACCCGTGCCTCGCCGGTACAACCATCACGCCAGAACGAGTTATACCGCGGCTGAGCCGTGCGTCACGATCGCGTTTGCCCTCGCGATCCATTCAGCGACATCTCCGCTCGCTTTGATACATCAAATATGAACGCTGGGACGCGTTATAAAATACACGGTGGCTGGAATTTGTCAACGTCGAGATCCCACGAGCTTTTTCCGAGTCGCGCCACACGCCAGAATCTGAAAGCGCACTCTGTGATCCGAACTGTCTACGATCGACTTGACAAACCACGATTCTTTGTTTCCACCTCTAGTTTCTTTCAATTCGGTGTTACGCTCAATTTAGCAAACCAGCAAGGTTTCTTTACTTTAAGAGACTCTGTGAAATTTAATGAAAGGGTCATTTAGGGTAAATCGGGGAGTGATGGCCCACTTTAAAAAAAATTGTTTCGCCTTAACTATGATCGACATTTAAAATATATATATTTACTTAACAGAAGTCTAATGATTATTTTCTTAATTTTCTGTTTGAAAACGTTATAAATTTATGTGTACCTACTTCCCAATTCATGTGTAAAAGTCACGGATAATTAATAAATCACGAAAAATTAATTTTCTCTCAAATACAAACGCGAGTGTCTGTATCAAGTGGTCGGGGTAGAAACACTGGGATATCGGAAATTTTGGACAATGACGGAATATTAATTTTCACAATGCCTCACACACTGACCTATAACTTACGTCTTACTAACTCACTTTACGCGCTCGTGGCCATTGTGAAAGAAAATTCGATAACACTGGAGAGAGTACAGAATCTTAATTGCTCATTTTTCTCTGTGAGCCGCTGCGAAAATCTCTGGGGGAGATCATTGTTCGGTCACGTCCGGCCGTGCTGACTGGAGAATCTTCTCGGAGCTATTTATAACCGAATAACATGTAAGGCTAATGGACAAAAAGCGGGCCACTCCTCTGAGAATGTATGTACGAGCATTAAAAAAAAAAAGAAGAAAAATGAAAGGATACAATGTATGCTGTCTGTCCGTTCTCATCATGACGTGAATTTCAACGGACGATAACGTGCTCGTGAAGTCTTTTGTTTTAAGGAGGATACATTACGATCCACGCGAAATTTATTCTTCCCGAATTACAGGTTCAGGAATTATTCTACTACTAGGTAAAGTAACATTACACAATTATTTTATGTCTGTGATACTTTAACGCTTTAAAGCTCAACCAAATCCATCGACACAGCGAACCTTAGATTTTCCATTTTGTTTAAGAGATATTTTTATTTTTGTACTTTTGTTAATTAATTTTTATTCAAACAGAAGTTTAGTTTAATTATTATCATTTAAATTAGAATATTCTGATACGTATTGAAGATTAGTTGCTGCAGCGTAAATAATCGAAATGGTATTTATCAAGTGTTTATAATATAATCAAATAATAAAATCAAAATTTGATCGTGATATTTTCCGATTCTCTCTCTATGGATTAGGTAAAAATGTATATAAGATGACAAGGTCATAGTACATAAATTATAAGTTATACATACAATGATCAAAATTTATATTAAATATTCGACGAACAAGTAAAATACGTGCTGAGATAATGCGTTATAGATACGTTTATACGTTCGTTATTACATTCGAACAAGAAATTTTCGTCACAACACAATGTAATAATTTGTATTAAAATCCTACTTCTTCAGTACAATTATCACCGTGAAGAACAACGTATAAATGAACTAGCATAAAGCCTTCACCTTCGAAACCTACCTAAACCGCCGCTTAATCACTTGCGCTGGCAACTGATTGCGGACCATAACGAGTGACCAAAACCGTATACAATAATTCGTCGCTTTCTTTTTGAACCCGTTGGTATGATATATCACTGAACAGAAATTACTGAGAGTAGTAATCAATTTATTATTTGTCTCGTCCATTTCGTTTCACTTTAAATATACTCAAAACCGAGGGAATATTGCAATTTTGGAGCAAAAAAATTCTCAAAGAATGCGTGGCACGTCGTTCCACGCGCGGGAGCATGTAAACCGTGATTCCAAATGAAACCGACCGCAATAAACCGCGATATTAATTCCCGGGCAAGACGTTATCTAACTTCGAAATGATCATTTTCACGTGACCACGCGCCACACCGAGTAATTTACGAGGCAGCACTAGACGCATTAAGACGCCCCGCAGCTGGTGGCCTGGGCCTCTCTGTATCTGGTGCAATCACTTTCCGGTTCTTCGCGAGAGCACCGCGCCTCGCCTCGCGATCCCACGAGCATTATATCGTAGTTCGAGAACCCTCACAGGTGATTCACGGATCGCTGATACGATCCGCGCGCCAGATCTTGCCCGCCGATAGCCTAGTCGGCACACGCTTATGTACCAGGCAAAGAGGAAGGGAGGGGAGGGAAGTCTGAGCACGTACATAAGCCTTGGAACGTATTACTGTTGCCCGGAGGAAACACTAGAAATCACTTAGCGGTCGATCGCGACGGCTGCAGCGACCGGTTGGCTTTTCAGAGACCGATACCGCAAAGCTCGTCGAATTATCCCACGGCTCGCGAGATCTCGACGAGAGCAAGATTAT
The DNA here is from genome assembly GCF_011392965.1 of Frieseomelitta varia. Taxonomy (NCBI): domain Eukaryota; kingdom Metazoa; phylum Arthropoda; class Insecta; order Hymenoptera; family Apidae; genus Frieseomelitta; species Frieseomelitta varia. Next base: position 46,192 of record NW_025109283.1, read on the forward strand.
GGGGAAGATGCGCCGACGATCCTTGTACCGTTCGACTTCGCAGCGGAGAGCCGTTAAAGCACCGTGCGTAGGAAAAGTTGGCGTGACGTAGTGGCTTATCTATCTCTCGGCTAGTTCTCTTCCTCGGAGAGATCGCCGGCGCGATGCAGCGAAGCCAGACATCCGCTGAAAGCTCCGCGCCACTCTCAGATCACGCGATTACTCCCGTGGACATAGAAAGGCTTCTGCTAAAAGCTCACGGCGAAAAGAGAAAGTGAGAGCGGGAGGAAACTACGCGGAGGGTGTTTCTCGAACGTGGCGGCGATGTTTGGTAACGGGACATCGTTCGAATAGGAGAGACTATTCTTCTGACGTTCGGAAGGTTGATGGATGGAAGACTGATGGATGGAATACTCGCTGGGATCTTTCAGCGCGATCTTCAAGTTCGTTTCTTACCTGGCCTGGTCTCTTTTCGCCCCCTTCTTAAAGATAAGCGCAATGAGAAGTTGTACAAAAGAGTGGAAGTGAAATGGGTAGCTGAGAAGTTGGCAATTGTGAGACGTTATTGAACGTCTGTAGTTTCAGTTCATTTTTCTTCGTTCTATGCTGTAGAACTTTCAAGTAGGTGTGACGCTTTTACATCAGAATCGAGTGCCATCTTTTTGACAGACATCAGTTAAGAACTGTGAAGATGTCAATTTAGTTCTAATTCATCAAATATGAGAAAAAAATAAAAGACAAACATTGGCGTATCACTATAAAAATATTAGCAATTTCTATTAATTTATTATTCAATTAATATTATATTTTGTAAATTACTTTATATAATTATATGTAATATACATATATAATATGGTATATTAGTAAAATATCATAGATTATATATGTATATATATATATATATTTCTTTCAAAAGAATCTTTACAATACACATATGATCGCCGTTGAAAATTGTGTAAAGCAGGAAGCAAATAACATATCAGGATTACCCGTAAGTAATATCGTTTTTTGACTGTTTGACTGTTGAAAATTTTATTCCATTTAAGAGTTAATACAGTTTTAATCTATAATATAATTTAACAATATGCACGCGAAATGTCAATATGTTTAACAGGAATGTAGGTCATGTCATAATAAGTTAAATTATTGTCAGTGGATGGCATTAAATAATTAAATTTGAAGTTTATTAAATTTGAAGGAAACGACATTACATTATGGATACCCCTGATATATTTACGATCTCAATCAAGAATCACGTATGCCTCTTAAATTAACAATAAAACTTCACAAACAATTAACATATCGCGTTCGTATCTAAATTCATGTCCACCACTATATGGAAAAATCCTGGACAAAGATAACAACCACCGAGCGTCGCTATTAACAGCCAAACAGCCGTCTTCTAATTGATTGTTAAAGTTAGTTCTCGTTCACTTATAACCTCTTATAACCCGCTTTTCAGCGTGCCACCGCAGACACCGTGTACACTGTTACAAACCTGAGCCCGCGGTGGTAACCCGAACAAGCTTCTGTGACTGTACGCTGTAACGTAAGTACGTACGTACATAGTGGTGTCCATTAAACGACCTTGCCGGTCGTCAGTCAACGACATCCAACGCTAACTATGTACTATCTCCGCTGGTCGAAATATGATACAACCGACGATCGTTGCCGGTGCATTACTCCGGAGATACGAGCATGACAAATGAAATCGAGCCCCGAAAACCGACCGAGGCTCGACGCGTTTCCAATACGCTGTTCCCGATCCGTATCCGTACGCAATTACGGCGAAACAGTGCGGGCAGTTTCGCTGTTGACTCGCTCGGACTCGCTGTCCTCTCCGTTATTTGCCGGCTCCGGTTACGGGGAAATTAATTCATCGTTAAATACTACTTACATTGTTATTGACTCTGTAATTGATCGATTAGCATCAGGACGCGCGCAAGCTCATCTCTGCGGAACGAAGTGGAAATAAGCATGGAAATAAGCATTGACGCGACGCGGTGGGTTACGTTCCTGTTTTTATCCTCCGGTCTGTTTGCGGGGACGCGAGCATGTTTTCGTTAATCAATGTGCACGCCGATGCGACGTACAGCGGAGAATTAATTTTGCATCGTCATCCGTTGCAACGAATGCTACGTAGTCACGTTTTATACGGGGCAGAAGTCGTACCTGTTTCGCGTCTTTTTTTCTTTTTTTTTTCTTTTTCTTTTTTTTTTTTTTTACGAATAAAAATTAATGCAATCGCACGCGAGTTATTATTTCTGCACACGTCGCTGTATTATGCGCGCTGATGTAATTAATATGCGCGTCGCGTTGCGCGGTGTACTAAATATAAATTCGTTCGGGGGGG
>NW_025109283.1:48533-100457 GCF_011392965.1 Frieseomelitta varia
TGAAAAATATTCGAAATTTAATTCGTTCGAGAGCGACATTCAATTATAAACGATGTTAGAAATACGACAAACAGAAATTGTTCTGTAAACAATTGTCAAGTTAGGGGATTTGTTGCGATCGTGGCAATGTGTTTTCCAACGTACGTACATACGACTATGTGTCAAAAAGTGATAGGTATATATATATATATATATATATATATATATATATAGTCACGTAGTCTCAATTGCAGCGTGTAAATTAAGAAAACAAAAAGAAAAAAAAAATAGAAAACACTTGTATAAATAGAAACATGACGAACTAGAAACATAAAGCGTCAGGGAAAACACAAACTACAGATTTTAAAAAATAAGGTAGTCCGTCCAGTCCTTTCTTTTTTTCTTTTTTTAAATTACTTCAAATTATTCCAGAAAAAACGTGAAACAAAGTTAGAGTACAAATTTGAGGAAAATGGCATTAAAAGAGTGCAAAGAGTTGAATTTAAATAGACGTTCGCACCATTGTAGCTGAAAATTTAAAATAAAGTGACTTGAGCTCCTTTCCTAAACCGTATTAAATTAAAATCCTTGTAAAATAGAATAGAATAAGGAAAAGCGAATTAATTAAGAACAGTAATATTGTGCATGGAACAAGCGTAAATTTTCACGCTTTTTATATCTCTGGAAGCTTTCTATTCCAATTAGTTATAATTTAGTTATAGTAGTTCCTATTAGCGGCTTCGTGAAAGAGCGTAGCTCGATAACTCACAATTAGACAAAACGATTTCACGAATCTCGATCCAACTAGTCGAATAAATCTTGAAATATTTCCTGTTCGGTTATCAGATCCAAGAGACGCCAGATAAGCTACCTTCCTTACCGGAAACGTCTGAGAGGTGGTAAACGGAATAATTTTCCGGTGAATCGTCTCTTGGCAGCTGGCCAATGAGCATCTGCAGCAAGTCAAGCCCACATACTACATCCGACAAATTTTAAATATTTAAAACGAAAATAGAGAAGCTTCGAACGTTTGATGGATCTTGGTTAATTCGTTATTTCAACTTAAATTAAACGACACAAGAATTTAAGAGATTTTAACATTTCTTCCTCTAACTCTAACGTTCAGAATTCAATAACACGACGAAACAAGAAATCGCATAGCAGGTTTCAAGGGATCGCTATAAAAAGAAAGTTGCAATCTTCAAGATCATCTAATCATAAAAAAATATTTTGAATAATTTAGGTGACATTCGAGAAAGTCTCAATCTTAATTCAATAACGAAAAAATGTTTTCAACATTTCTGGTGACGTTGGAGTTTTTATAATTCCCGAAAATGTCTTCCCCTATTTGCTCTGCCTGATGTAAAAGCATCTTTCAAAAAAAAAAAAAAAAAGAAAAGAAAAGAAAAGGAAATAGATCGTTAGACGAGACCTTCTTTTACGAAATTGAAAATATCAACAATTTTTCATGGTTCGGCTTTATAGTTCACGTGGAGCCTCTCGACAGACTGTATTTCATTACTCGGACGAATCCTTCGAAAATTTCGACGAACGTAAAACAGCGGCGCGAGCGACGTATCGCGAAAGGCAGGGAGGAAGAGGAGAGATCGGCAAAAAGCTAGGGGCACTCGCCATCGATTCACAGCAGCTGGCACGACTATTCCTTTGAGAGCCGATGCCACGAAATAGACGAAGGCTAAGTGGCCGCCGAGATAAATTGAGAATAATACCTCCCCCGATTCCTCGTGCGCCATCTCGCCACGTGCCCCTTCTTTTTACGAGAGATCGGCCCTTCGACACTCCCTTCCGTAACATCTGCTCGCGCCGATTATTCTCCGACATTTTTCACTGTACGTACAAGCCTCCAACTTGGGAGGGAATTACGCCAACACGAAATTCACGCGACACCTGAATTTCGTTTCGAACGCGTATCGTCGCTGGCATACTAATACTATTAGGAGAACACTCGCTACCCCGTTATTCTCCCTGTTGAGGGAAGACCTCGGGCAGACTTCCGGGACGTTTACCTTTAATTAACTATCCTCCGTCAGGCCACGGATTACTATTGCGGCTTGTGCTTGTTTTACTCATTTGTCCTCGGTCGTTTGTCCTCGGATCAGCCAACCCGTTTCGGGCCGAGCCAAGAAAGGCACGTTTCACGTGATCGAATTCCGATCGCTGCCGGCGCAGTTAGCCTCGATCGTCCCGCGCCCGTTAAGAGGATATTCAGTTTAGCTTGTTGTTACTCTCTTTAATTCCTACGTCTGGCTCGTTGTCACCTAGCGTGACATTATAAACTTGGGAGTCTCAGCTTCTCTCAAATATTTGCTCGTTTACAAAACTGTATTTAGATCGTTTGCTGTTGTTCCTTGAGGCGTGTATCGCTCGGAACCCACCTGAGGGGAGAGGGATTTGTTTTTTCCCAAATATTTGAACGTCTTGGCACGCTGTGTTTTTTTTTCTTCCGTTTCTTTCTTTTACAGACACACTTTCATTGGAAAATACTTTTCTAAAATTTGAGAATAAAGATGTTACCGATGCATTTGCATATTTCTGCACTTCTTACTTGTAATTTTACATTCCCCGAAAACTGTCTTCCAACGTCCCGAAGCTGAAGCGAGATCGAAGTAACAGAAATCCGCAGATCGCGGCAGGTTGCAACATTCGACTGACAAGCAAATCCTCTCGTTCGTAATAAATCGAACTTTCAAGATTGCGACCATTTATATATAATACAATTATATTTATAACATGTAATGTATTAATATTATATATAATAATATTATTATTATATTATGTAATATTGTGTAATAACATTATATATTTATATATAATACAATTATATTTATAACATATAATGTATTAATATTATGTATAATAATATTATTATAATATTGTGTAATAATATTATATATTTATATAATACAATTATATTTATAACATATAATGTATTAATATTATATATAATAATATTATTATAATATTATGTAATATTGTGTAATAACATTATATATTTATATATAATACAATTATATTTATAACATATAATGTATTAATATTATGTATAATAATATTATTATAATATTGTGTAATAATATTATATATTTATATATAATACAATTATATTTATAACATATAATGTATTAATATTACATATTAATTTACTATTTACGTCTCGTCGAAACAACTAACGCACGCGACAAAGAATTTTCCCCTGGCCAAATAAATCGACGTCCATTTCGACAATTTGCGTGAGAAATGAGAAATGCTGGATTAGGGAAAGGCCTGTGATCCAGTCGTCACCTAAATTGCGACGTAACGCGGCCATATATCGCTGGAACGGAAAAGGACGAAGGAAACGGACAATAGGATCGCGTGAGGATCTGCCGCGACTGAAACGCGATAAACAGCCAAAAACTGCGTGTAGAAAAATCTCCCGGGGAAATTTATGATATCGCCGGACGGCGTTCAATTGTTCTTAAAAAAAAAAAAGAGAAAGGAAAAAATGAGTGAGCAATGGCGCGGGACACTTCCGCCAAGCGGTTTGCTCGACCGCGTTTATTTCGGCAACCGTGGCGCAACAAAAGTTGGAAAAAAGGTGAGTGGCAGGGGAGGAAGAAAGGAAAAAGGTAAGGAGGAACAATAAAACGGAGAAACGGAAGCAGAGAGAAGAGACGCTTGTCATTTGTTTCGAAAACAACGGCGGTCTGTCCTTAATCGCGATCGTTCGCTGTTACTCATCCGCGGTTGCTCCTCGGTATCGTTCGAAACTGGAGACTGCGGTTTTAAACGCTGTTCACGCGTATTAACGCGACGTTCGAGTGTTTGATCCGTACTAGATTACTGTACATTATTTTTACTCTTGTACAGATGGTCAAATTTTTGCTTCTATTTTTTTTCTTTTTTTACTCTCGTACAGAAGTCAAATTTTTGCTTTTATTTTCGTTTTTACGATATTTTTCTTACAAAGAAAATATACGACAGTATATGGAATCCGCGTGATGGAAGAAACATAAACTCACGGCGTGTGATACCGACTGAATCGATGTACGTATTTGCCCGCTCATCGGATATAAAATCGTGAATTCTTACACGCAGCCTTCACGTGTACACGCGTACTTTAATACAAAATTGCGATCCCCAGCTACATGTATACTCTGTGGAAGATTTTCTCCCTTCAATTATGTTGCTCGACGCATAACGTTCTGAAAAATCGTTCGTTTCTACTCCATATTTTTTCCTTTTTTTTTTTCTTTCTTTCTTTTTTTCCCCGTTCGACAGCGACAGTCGGCGGTGTTTTTCATCGTACTAGACATTCGCGAATATCGACTGACCTTACAACAGTACGTTGAACGGCACTCGAAGGAATTGCGCTCGGCCGTTTGAAATGCTGGCGCTACTCGGCCGCGAGAGCACGACGAAATAAACAACCGCGCGATACCGCGGAGCTTATTGATTAAATTACGTATACCAATGCGAGCGCGGAGCGTAGCCGGATATATAAATTACCTTACCGCGCGAATCGCCGGTGTGTGCGTCGTGAAATTCTTTCACCGTTTTGTGCCCGTCCGATTATATAAAACGCTCGGGGTTGTAGCTCGTAGTACGACTAATTAAGGAAGAAAGTTACTCAACGTGAGCAAATTTGATTGACGATGGTTTGTTTCATGCTTCGTTTGTCGACAAAATGATTTCCTCGTTTTATTCTGTTTTTTTCTTCTTCTTCTATTTTTATCAACGATTACACGGCACTGTTTCTGTTAGTTTCTGTTATTCATTTCTCGATAACGATACAGTTACAGACGACAAAGCCATCATTATTTGGATTCGAAAGGAACGAAAAGCTACAGCACTTCCATTTACTGACAAACTCATTCCAATACCTTGTGAAGGTCGAGTCAATCATTGGAAAAAAAAGAGAATAATAAAAAATGAATGGAATAAAGCCTGGATTTCAACTGGAAGCACCCATATCTAATAATATCCAACAGATACCAATAGCCAATTTCTATCGACATATACTAAGCAATGGCAAGAACAGACATCACGATCATTAATTTAAACGATCGTTAAAATATATAGATTTATGCGATTGTGTTTCTGTTCAAACAGAAATTAATATTAATTTTATTAATATTTTATTAATATTTAATTAATTAATATTTTTTTTTATTAATATTAATAATAATTTTTCCGTATTGTTCAAGCATTCGTTCAAAACTCAGTCATACCTATGAGTTCAATTATATATGTTACGATGTTAAAATTTAAAAAAATGATAATGTTAATATAAATAATTGTTTATTATGAATAAAACAATTATTTATGAAACTTCTATAATGATAGTTGTAATGAATAATACGTATTTCTTACACCATCATTACAAACATCCCGCCGGGATGTACTAGTTAATCTAGACTTTCCAATGGATCACAAACTCTAATGGGAAACAAGTAAATTTCAATTTGTTGCTTATGCAAGATAATAATAATAACGTGAAATAATAACAAGATGATAATAAAACATCATCCGTAATTTAAGGTTTTGGTTTGAAAGAAGAACAGTGTTTATTAGCGTGAAATTCTCAATGATTGATCTCTTTTCTCCCGAAAATATCACTAATTTGTCACCAGCTTCGATGGAAATTTCACTTGCCAGGTCGATCGTTAATCTAAGGTTAACCATCGAGATTAATCTAAACTTGAAAGCCAGAATCCAAAGAATTAAACGTTAAATTTCAACCGAGGTCCTAGAAACGAGAGAGAGGTTTTTAGAATTCTTCGAAGCAAGGAATTCTGGAAATGTCCGATGCTTCGCGCTCTAGAATGAAGATTGTTTGGTACAATTACTGGAGAGCGAGAGATTTCGTTTCACCCACTGAGACTAGAGCAACGAGCTCCAGATACAGATTTCATTTCGAGCTGTTCGCTGTGAACAACCGGGTCGTTACCTCGGCGTGAAAGGAACAACGAGCTGCCAATTAGAAACCAGAAGCAACCGGGCGAAAGATTAGAAAATCTTTTAAAGCTTCTACCGGAAGTAGAATAGATCAATCCCGATTAAAAAGTTAATAATCAAATGTTATATTCTTTTACGATATTGATCAAAATAATTTAGTCTGTCCGTTCTGTTTCACTGAAAATTTTGCCACGTATCAGTATTCTGTATTCTTGCAGATCATATTTACCTTCTTGCAAATAATGCTTTTCTACAAATTTTCTGTTTTCCTAAGCCATCGTAATAAAAATAAAGTCGGATGTAAAGTTGTAAAATATCGAAATGGAAATTTTAATAATACTTACATAATAAACAGAAACTAATGTAAAGTGACATGAGATTAGCATACTTATTTCATGTTCAAATAATTGTTACAATCTCTAAGAGTGATAGTTTCAACAAAATGATTAACAACATTCACCAAATGTTCACTTTGGTTTAAGGGATCAGCCAAAAAACTTGTCCAACGTGGTCCATCATTGGTGGTGGAAATAATAAAGTGTTACTTCAAGTTTTTCTTTTATTTCGTTAAAAACATTACAATCAATCCTCATCAAGGATTATAAGTAAGTAGACTGGCGTGAGTGTATGGCATGCAGAGTAGCTACTACTACTAGTGTCGATTAATGAGATACATAGTTTCGGATGTTTATATAAACCCCGATATAAACTGAAGGTCCAGAAGGTGGTATCTTTTTCCTGTAGAATCCAACAGTTGAGTGACCAAAGGATCAGGGTGAGTTGAATCTGATGCTGTGTTTTATTATTTCCTCTTTAATTGTGGGGATCCCGAGATCACGGTGAACTGTTTCGTTTGTTACATACCAAGGTGCATTTGTGATTATTCTTGCCATTTTGGATTGGAAGCGTTGGAGTATTTCGATGTTGGAGTTGCTCGCTATACCCCAAAGTTGAATTCCGTAGGTCCAGATGGGTTTCAAGATGATTTTGTACAGTAATAATTTATTTTCCAGGCTTAGATTTGCTCGGCTATCCAAGAGCCAGTAATACTGTTCAACTATTAACTTCAGTTGGTTACATTTAGTTTTGATATGCTGTTTCCACGTTAATCTTCTGTCGAGATGCAATCCCAGGTATTTAACCGAATCTTTGGTCGAAATTATTGAGTTGTTATAAGTCATTGGTGGGCAATTTTGTCTTCGTAGAGTAAATGTAATGTGTTACATTCAACTGAATTTGCGAAAAGGATGAATTTGATCTGCAACATCGATAGTGAATATCAAAAGGTTCATTCGCAGCGCAAAACCCTTTTCGTTCGAGCTTTCTTTCTCCTCCGGCCACGCCGTGTATTCGCCCCCGGCGTAACGAAGGGAAAACAAGCTGGACGATTGGGTTTGAAACGGCTGCGATCAATCCGGTATCGAAGAAAGCGGTAATCAAGCCGAGTGTCCATGGATCTCTCCGTGGTCACCAATTTCTTAGGAACGGCCCGCGTCGCCGTTCTACCTCGTAACAGGCAATCGGCGACTCCTTCAGACCGTCCATTGTCGATCTGGTGCCGGAGACGCGCCAGAGAGTAGCATTTCCTCCGATATTACGTGAAAAGTTTTCCGCTTGAGAGCGCTTGTGCCGCCGCCGGTACAAAATGCAGGAAATATCTGGATGGTTCATAGTGGACGCTGTCCATTGGTGCAGTCAATATCTGTCTTTAACCCTCGGCACGCTCGGCTGATTCAGAGGAACGTAAACTATTGAACTGCATCCCCGAGCAGCTCGCGTGTCGCAAATGTATTCTGTCAATATTAAACGTACCAAAAGAATGGACGAGCATTCGAATTTTGAGCTAGAAAGCTACGTGCAGAGCTACGCGCTGTACGTAGATTAAGCATTTATGAGAGGATGCCATTGTACTCGTTGTCCATTTCACGGCGAACAATATCGAACGAAGTGATTTATCGAAGGCCTTTCCTTTCTTTTTTTTTTTTTTTTTTTTTTTTTTTTTTTTTTTTCCCCCCTTTTTTTTTTTTTTTTTTTTTATTTCTCTCTTTCACGCCGTTCTTTTTATCCGATTGTCGCCAAAATATGAGATTTATCATCGGGTCCCACAAATAATGACAACCGCTTGTTGAAAGTTTGGTTGAGTTCCAAGCGATGCAATCGTCGATGTAAAACGTTGCACGTTCTTGCACGAACGAGCATGAAATGTCTCATTGAGATAAATAATATAAATATTATCATAATATGTCTGTATGTCTAATAAAGTTATAATATTTGATGAAATTACAGTTTATAAGATCGTAACTTCAAGTATTTGATGATATTCTTTGTACAAATTTCAAACACATTGCAAGCCGGATGTTCTAAATGTGTATGTGTGTGAAGTGTTTGTTAAGGTGTCTAGTAATAGCGATGGCAGTGTGATGGTATCGATGTCGGATCCGTGTCACGTTCTGAATCCTGAATCGCGAGTGATGAGTCTCGAGACTTCCTGAAGACTAGACTGTATTCTTAAGTATCGATTTTCCTGAATGCTGAATTCCTCGCAAATCGTGAACAGTGAATCTCGAATCCTGATTCCGAATTTCTCCCAACAGCGGTCTACATTCGTAATTCGCTACGTTCCGAGTCGTGAATAGTGAATCTCGAATCTCTGACCACGGTGTTCGAGATTCCACGAATTACAGTTCCTCTAACTCGTTCTCTGGACTTCTTCACCAATAAAAATTTAACTCCGCGGTGTACACTGACTGTTAGTTACACGAGTGCCTTCAAACGAAGAATAAAATTCTAGTCACCGATTTAACTTCGTCATCACACATCCATCAGATCGAAAATTTTTCACGCGACAAATCAATAAAATTCTAGCCACTGATTTAGTCGGGTTTAGTCGCCGATTTCATTTCGTTGTCGATACTTATCAGGTCGGTAATTTTGCACGACGCATGGACCATCGTGCAAATACAGAAGAAAATGAATTGCACACGACAGAAAGTTCGGCGATACTCTCGTAGGAGCGTTATTTGTTATTCTCTCATTACTCCAAACAGTCAGCTAAGTGCGCTCTATTTATACAGAGAAATTTCACGGTGTATTCTCGTATTTTCCCTAGAATTCGAAAGCGTATTTCCCAGTTGGCATTCGTCATCGGGCGCAAAACAGGCACGAAACGGTGTATTCGAAAGTAAACACGGAATCGATAAACGTTGGTCACATGGGGACGGTGTAGGAGGAGGGGGAGGGTCGCAGTCAAACCTCGTTAAAATCTTTACGAAACGCGCGGCAATCTTTGTTTTTTATTTAAACGCACACTTCGCGTTTTGCAATTCAAATATACTTAACATTTGCATCGTTAGGAGGGTGGGAAGGGAGAGGGGGGAAAAAAACAGCGCGGAAAAACCATGAAATATGAGGGAAACTGTGTGTAACCCCGTGTAACTTTCGCCGGGGCCGCGCGACGCGACGCAACCGATCGTGCGAAACGGAAGCGTCGCGGCTACAGTGTAATTTCGGATTCATGAATAAATATCTTCCCAATGGTGCTGGCGTGTATGTTCGTGGCTAGAGAGAGAGAGAGAGAGAGAGAGAAAAAACGATACACACGCGCAACACGAAGAACAAACACAGACACACGAAATAACGAAGAAAAATATATTCCGATCGTTGAACGTCGCGCGCAAATCCCAGCCAATGGAAGGTAAAACAATACCACCCGACGTATAAATTTTTGCTAATCTGTTCATGGATGGTACGACCACCTGCTCCTAGATTGATGCTCGCCGCATGCCGCGAGATCTATCAAACGAACCGCTTTGTACCGGCGCCGACCCAATTCGCTAAGAAATTGTCGTTCGTTCCTCTGACGATCTTCTTCTTCGTGTTTTTCCCTCGTTTGCTAGAACAGTTTGGAGCAGAGGTTCCCATTTCCACGTGCAGTGAACGAATTTGGATCACAGTCTGTGTAATTTTTAATACGCAGGTATCAAAGTATTAATTTTTTAATGCACAGGCATTTTTAATGCACGTATACTTGTATCTGTATGTTACAGTTTCGTGAGTGGCTTTGTTTTTCCATCGTATCATTTGATAACATTATTATTAAGTGTAATTAAATATATTATTTAGTATACATATTTACTACGTATTTGAATGTTTAAACACGCGGTTCCTTATGAAAATATTACAGAAACTTCATTTTATGAATATACCACGCGTGTCAAATGTAAAGTATTTTGCCAATTTTCATTAAAAAAGAAACGAGAGTCGAAATAAATTTTGAAATAAATTTGGAGTAACATGTAAAAATTACAGGATACTTGATACAAGCAGCATCAAAATTAATTAAAGAGACACAATCAACAGTCATAATTATTATTTAAGCAATGTTTAATTTAGACAATGATCGTTCTCAATATTTGTGCTTCTGCCGTTTTTTACCATTAACTGTTAATTTACTTGATTTTTACTAAACATGTATATATTTGCAGTGAAAATGTTGCAATATATCAGGTCGACCAAAAAGGTAATTGCGTTTTTTTGAAAATTTGCTCCGTCAAAACAAACATCGCCCTTCTTTAAATTCCTGGGATTGCCTGAATTGGAACATAAAATACACGGTACTTTTAACCTCTTAACAATAGAAATGACCGCGTGTGCTTTTCTCTGAAAAATTACACAGACTGAGATCTGAATTTGTTTACCACCCGTGAAACAGGCACCACACTAGCGTGTAGAGTTAGCGTAGTTGGAGTCTTGGCGACCGTCGCACGTGTTGCCTGAATCGAAATATGCGGATCGGGCCGAAGGTACACGGCATTAGCGAAATCGTAATTGAAATATTAATTTATGACGCGTAACGGCCACGCAGTAATTAACACGCTCTGTAACCCCGTGTCGACGGACGTGCAATGCATGCATTACTGCGACACGGCCGCATTACATAAATACTCGGCTTTAGTCTGCTCCCGGTCAGATCATAATGGGCAAAGTGTACAATTCGACTATTATCCCGCCAATGCCCGCCGGTCACCGTGAAAATCCGCCGATGTATGGTGTCTGTACAACGAGCATTCCGCCCCCATCCAATTGCTCGTGCGCGTGTAGACTCGGCGAGTGCTTCGACTCATCTTCGTGGAAAAAGTACAGTCAGAAACTACGTTAAGTGAACTAATTGCAAGACAAAAGTGAAAATTTCAGACAAGAGAATTTTCACATAATAAGGGAACGACGAACGGTTGGCGCTGAATTTGATTTATGTCATTATATTAATACTATAGTGCAATAAAAGTATAATGAAAAGTAATAAATTACTTAGACAAATTAGTATGATAAAAATGTGATATATTGTTATATTAATACTATAGTAATGCCAGTATAATTTATTTTACTATTTATAGTACTGGCTATAATTTATTTTAAATTAAAATAATAAATTACTTAGATAAGTTAGCATGATAAAAATGTAATATATTGTTATATTAATACTATAATAATGCCAGTACAATTTATTTTACTATTTATATAAAAATATACGACACTACAATTTATTATTATTAGCGCTGAGAATTTCACTACAATAATATTGATACAATTAACATTATAATCAGAAATTAGTCTCTTATAATGAAATCTCGATTTAAATCACTCGAAAACAAAAAGAAAATTTAAAGTGAAAATAGTCAGAGAAATTACATTCTTACGAATTGTAATTCCGCTGTTGTCTTCGATAAACTTTCACGTTGCATTCGAAATCTTTTCGATTGAAACAAAACAGAGCAAAAATACGATTTATCGTGCATACACAGAGAAACACGCACGCATCCGGTCCAATGGGGCGTTCTTTTTTTTTCTCGTTAACGTTCAACGTCAGTTTGATTGCATTTCTCGTTGACTGCAAGCATTGTTCGTTGACTGTCGAAAATGATTTTTCCGCGAAGCAATATTTTCACTTCCATTTAAATGCAAACGAAATGAAACGATGTGGCCATTCATGGTCGTTACGAAGACATTTGTACAAGATCTTTTGACATTCAGGGACTAAGACGAAGAAAGAAAAATCGAGAATCCTTCCAACTGCAACTTTGGCGACTTAATGCAGCCGATGATATCGGAACCACAAGGAAAAGAACGAGGTGATAGACTCGGATATTATTCTTCATCCATTACGCGACGTAATAACGTTGGTAACTTTCGTCTGAAAATCGGGAAAGAATAGAAGAGTTTATAGAACAGTGGGATATAACACGAGGAGAAAATTTTTCCTCGCTCCTTCAACATTAATCCCGATATTTTCATTTCGTTCTTTGAAACAATTTGTTTCCGAATCAATCGCGTTGCTACTAGGATGCTTGATGATTATTGAAAGAAAACAAATTATGATGAACTCAATCCAAAAACTTTGTTTGTGTACAAAGATCAATGATATATATATATATATATATATATATATATATATATATATATATATATATATATATATATATATATATGTAATATTTATATACAGGTTCGAACGTATGTTAGAAAAGGTTATTCTATTTGAGATAAGTAAAATTTAATAAACCAACAATAACGTAATGTTTAATAACAGATCTCCTGCGCAATATTACTTATGAAATTTTACCAGTTACAAACTATGAGTTATTAATAGATTTTCGTAAAAAAACTTCGTTCGTGTACACACGAAGATCAGTGACATTGTATAATTTTGAGTTTTACATTAAATTGTGAAACATCACGAAAGTTGTTCGTTATTAAATTTGAGATAAATGAAATTTATCAATAAAACAACAATGATCACGTTTAATAACAGATCTCTCGCGCAATATTACTTATGAAATTTTACCAGTTACAAACTATGAGTTATTAATAGATTTTCGTAAAAAAACTTCGTTCGTGTACACACAAAGATCAGTGACATTGTATAATTTTGAGTTTTACATTAAATTGTCAAACATCACGAAAGTTGTTCGCTATTAAATTTGAGTTAGGTGAAATTTATCAATAAAACAACAGATGATAATAACAGATCTCTCGCGCAATGTTACCAGTGTTACGAGCGCTAATAAGAACGGTAACGAACTCGAAACGACGAAAACAAAGAAATTTCACCAGACAAATTCTATCAATTACACGTTACAATCCTTACTTACACCTTGCGATCTTATCGACTCGCCAATCTATTATCATTTGATAAACTGCGAGATGATTCCGACAGATCAGACAATTTTATCCGCACTCGAAGGAATTGAAAAAAATTCTATACCACACGATAAACAGGATTGTACAGCTTCAAATGTCGTCCTATGCACGTTCGTTGCGACAAAAAAAAAAAAAAAAAAGAAAAGAAGAACAAACGTGCGTAAGTAGGCTTATCGGCAAGAAGTTGGAAAAAGCCTCGGCAAGCAATACACGAGGGACAGAGGTGTTGTGGACGTTCTTAAAGCATAAATCGCCGGGCAACGTCACGGCCGTGATACACTGCAGTATTATCGCTGGCCTAACAATATTTTTCAGCCGTTTGCCGCATCGGAAAGCGGCCGCTTGGTCAGCTGCTAGCCAGCTATGTATCAATTATACGAAGCTGCATCGTCCACGAATAAATAGAACGGAGTCTCTCTCTCTCTCTAGCACGGACGTATGAGTGTGCATGTGCATGTGTTTGTGTATGATGGTAGATTAGAGAGAGAGAGAGAGAGAGAGAACGTGCGATTGCGACTTCACCACGTCCCGGGTGGTAGTCCGCGAACGCTCGTCCCCTTTCACGGTGAGATTCGATGGATTGGCCGGGTCGTACGATAAAACGACCTCGCTGGGACCATTCCACGATAGATTGACCAATATGATGGATCGACTGCTCGGTTATATCGCTCGGTGACTATCCACGCGAATCCGCACACCGCCTTCGCCAGCCGACCGATCGCGAATTAGGATTTCCATTAGCACGGTTAAGCAAGTTGTTAACCGTGGCGAAGGAACACTCGTCATTTTCACCTGACTCGACTCATGCGTTGTATGTACAGTCTAGAGAACGAAGACGTACTCCTCCCTCGTGCAAGACGTTGTTAGTATAAGTGGAAGTGATTCTAGGGAAACAAGTCAAAAATAAAGAATACAAGTGTTTTCGTAAGTAAATCGGCTTTGATTATTCTCTGAGTACGCATGCACTTTGAAAATTGTACAACAGTTGAACGTGACTGTTGTTAGATACACTTGTTGCAAAGTTCTCTCTGTTTTCTCAATAAATTTTGGTAAACCTAATTTCGTAATATTCGACTGAGTTATAGCTGAGTGTGAGTTATAGCGTACATGTGCAATATTCCTAATTTAATTACGTAAAAATTTGATGATTTAATTGTACGATTTTTAATTTTTCGGAGTATACTGATCTATATATGGGGCAAGGTGTTGTTAATGTGTTATCATCCGTTCGTGTCAAGGTGTCATTTCTCCAACTTGTTTCTTGCTTAATTAATATAGACTTCCTTTTAACAGCCAGTGTATCCGACATTGTCATTTACAACCAAGCAGATCTGGCAAATAATATTCGACTTCCATTGTAAAGTTAATCTACGATCTAACCACCAATGAATTTGATATGCAACTGCTTGTCACGTTGAACTCTGTTACACAACCTACGCTAATATCAAAGCAAAGTCTCATAAAAAGGAATCTACTGCAATGAAAAAACAAGTAATTAAACTGACAGTAAATAAACGAAATTTCTATTCAGTCACGCGCGATATCACATGGAACTTATTATTTCCAAGTTTCCTCCAGGACTATTACTTCTTCTGGATTCTGGAGAAATTATACAGACAATCGTACGCATCGTCAATTATTTGATATACCATACAACTGTCTGTCGTGGAATTTGAAAACGCGCGAGAAGTTACACGCGTTAAAAAGAATCGATATCGCGTTCGAGTAGTTACGATGAATTCGTTGCAACGATTTTGGCCGCGGTCCAAGTAAAATCTTGTACCCACGAGCGAGCGTGTAGTTAGATACTGCATGCAACCTGAATGAATGAATACGTTGCTTTGTATCGCGAGTATGTTGTTACATCTTTTTTCGAATGCTGCGCGATGCTTGGAAATTGCCGAGGGAGCAGAGACAAAAGCGTTTATTCCGTGGAATTTGCGGTTAAGCCGCGCGAATAAAATCCGCGTCCCCGAATCGCGCGAAGTAGAATTTCGACCGCAACGAGCGAGGACAAGCACGTTATTTGATTAAACGTTGTTTGCAAACTGGTTGATAAATCTTTCGACCGAGCCCACATTTTGAATCCATTTCCCGCGAGTGCCCGCTTATTCGTAGATGGCAAACTGGCTGGCGTGCCATTAATTCGCGATCGAATTTCGTCACTCGAATTTTTCGTCAAACTCCCTCGAAACCAGCCGCGTGCTTCGCGCGTCAGAACATTTGGAAGAATCGCGAACAACGGCGAGAAGAAGGAGGTTCGACAGCGACTTCGCGAGGTTTGGCCTTCATGTTTCGAGTGCATCCGTTTGAAATGATACTCGAAGCAACAGGTACGCGAGAAGATAATAATTATCTACCAGAAAAACAAAGCGTGGATGTCCAATTTCTGTTTGCGCTGCGAGTGGCCACAATTTTTGTAGATTTGCAGAATGTGCTACATCGTTTCACGGTGAACGTTGTACGTCAGTAAAAAATCAAATGACGAAGAAGATGATGAGTGTGAAATTGAGAACAGTGGTAGGTTATCGTAGTTAGAGATTTTTCATGCACTTAAATGAAATTGTACAGACTGCGTATAAATGCAAAAAATATATATATATATATAAAATAATATTCAACATGTAATGATATAGTACAGCGTATAAATGCAAAAAAATATACATATAAAATAATATTCAACTGAAATGATATAGTACATGAAATAACTTTCAATCCAGACTCTACCTATTAAATATACATTTGCATAAAAATTCACAGTGTGATTGTCATCCGAGTCTCGTGTGTATTATAACCCCCCGCTGATAATCAAATCAGTTCTTCAACTCGTCGCTGCCTCTTTGATTGATAAATACGATTACACGTGATTACAACGATTAACACTAGAATTACCGACGATTGAAGCATAAAATTTCCATCAGAGACGTTGAAGGCAAAAAAAAAAAAAAAAAAAAATAAAGAAACTTTATAATAAAATGGAGCATACAAGCTTCTATTCATTTTAGGAAAAAATGATTGAAATCTGAAAATTGTTGAAATATACTATTTTACGTTGATATAAAGTGTCACAAAAGAATTAAAAATTGGTCACTTTTTTTTTTTTTTTTGATAGTTCTAGTATTAATTAATAAATATGGGGAATGTTTATTTCCTGGAAACGTTTCAATTCTTGCGATTTCTACATTGAAGTGAACCTGAAAAGCGTCGAAGAAGCGTCCATTGTTTGATCGAATTTCGACGAAGGTGGATACAGCCAAGTCTGTAATTACGTGCGACAATGATAAAAGCGCCTGTTGAAAATTAACGCAAATATTAACAAAAACGTCGGCGAAATACATTTCGGGCTCTCCCTTTAATTCACCGTCCCCGGTCCTGCGTACAATTATTTGCAATTAATGTTTCACAAAGTGTTCAGTAACAGGACGGACGAAACATTTTGTTTCCAGCGACAATGGGAATTATCCCGTTGGAAAATTGCATGAAATTTTTCGCATGGTCCTCCCCCTTCCTCTCGGCCGCGAGATACCGTACACCCTCGAAAACTCGTTTCGTATTGATTAAACATCACGATGAATGGCCTGATAAGCATTGTGCCGCGACATGCACCACGTTACGCGTTAGGTTTTCCTGTCAATAAAAGCGTGTGTTCGAAACGTGTGTCGAGCGTTCGCGCGTGTTCGAGCGTGCCATTTGCCGTTCGATTATTTCATTAGATTTACAGAAATCTTCCATTTAATTTCAGAAAAGCACGGAAATGTTTTCAGTTTGGAAACGTCCTGAACGAAGCTGAACAGACGAGAGAGGACAGATCGCGTAAAATTCGAAACTGTCTGTTGCTATCGTTCCTTCGAAACTCGATTCCAAGTACCGAGACGAAGATGCTGAAAGATGGAAATTAAGATTGACGGGATTAGAAAACGATAGTTTTGGAAAGTACGAAGGAGCAAAAGGTCAACTGAAAATTACTAAAATGCACTGAAGTCTGCACGAAATATGGAAATCGTGAAAGTCCCCGTGTAGAAGAAAAATTTCGAATTAACACTGAAACAGTGCAAAGTGTTTAATTAACCGCGGTTTTTACTAAGCGGTAGGACCAGTTGAAAAATTCTTACAATTTGTTAAGGTGTTTATTTTTCAAAAAATATTTTTAATTTCCTTCTCGTTGAACGTTGTTCCTGCACGTTCGTTTAATACACTGCCGAGGCAGTCTGTAATTAAAAGAAGGGAAGAGAAAGAGAGCGTAGAACAGGAAGGAAAGGAGGAAAGGTACAGAGAAATTGTCAGTAGAATTACCTAGCACGTCTCTGTCTTAAACGAAGGTACAGCGGTGACCAAATCAGACGACGTATTTCCATGAGAAAGAGTATAATTAACGAGAACTTTCAACAATTGCATATTTATTATCAGTACACTTCAGAAGAGGCTTACGACCCCATACGTTGGTGAAATTTTCATTATTGAAGGAAGAAATATCACTGGCAAATTATTCGTTTGATTAGACAAAATATAAGAACGAAGGAGGTATATTTAACAATGAAAATTGTTTATTGATTGGCCTTGTTATATCGTCTATCTGTGATGATACATTTAAGCCAATAAGTGGATATAAAAGAAATTGATTTGTAGACAAACGAATTGAGACAGATATTAGCGTAATTGAATTGTAATCGGATACACCGAACGTAAGTAGTCGGAGTCAATCATTCTCGCGAGCTCAACTAACGTGCATTTCTCTTTTAAATGGCTGCTTTATTACGCTAATTAACTTGCTGAAAAGAGTACGGTGAAAAAGAAAAAAAAAAAAGAAAAGAAAAGAAAACTGCACGAGAACCGATCGCACAAAGACCGAACAGTTAAGTCAAAGGGAAAGAGAGAAAGTAAAGTACACAGAGGTAAGTGTTTTAAGTGACGCACGTACACGGCCGTTTAAAAGTAGCTAAAATGTTATATTTTACACGTGCACGAACCACGTTGGAGAATAATGACGAGAAATACGTTGGTCGTCATTTGAGAGCAGAAAATTTTACAAAATACTTGTTTGCGTAACTAGGATAAATTATTTCGTGGCAAGATTGTTTCAATTTTCATTTATTTCTTATTTCACGTCAGATATTTTTCAATCAACTCGACAATTTCGAATACGGAATCTTTTCAATGGTAACTGTTAAGTCACGACCGCGTGATAAAATAAATACGATAAATTAGTGTTCAAAGCAACAGTTCGCTTCATTATACCTTCACATTGTGTTTGACAAACAAGTCTTACCATTTTCAAAATTAATTGCAGGATGTGCATTACTTAATTCATTCGGTACAGTTTCACCGATCGTTTAAACATCTTCGTCTGAAATAGCATTATTGAAAGCACTTTGTCGAGATCGTGAATTAGTTTAGCTCGTTTAGTCCGAGAGCAGAATCCTCTGAACCGTTCCGCGTTACACAAAGTTTACATTGTGAGACTGTAATGGAATTCTGTTGATGCGAATCCCTCTAATGACGAGCGCAATCAGGTGGATCCCTTTATTACGAGCGTAATAAAAATTTAGCCGTTCGAAAGTTCATTCCGAGAATATTGGTACTCGATATTTAAAAAGTCACATCAATTTTCAGTTCGGAAATTAGACGATTCTTCATTTTTATTCTTCTTCTTACTAAGAAGAGGAGAAACTAAAAAAATGGTCGATTACGACTTTTTGTTCTCGATACAGGCGAGGGAAATTACTGATAAAAATGCGGATAAAAAATAACAAAGATAATGAAAAGTGTGCTAAGCAAAGCTAGCAGTGTCGATCGTGTTCTGTAAAAGCAAATGAGTGTATTACAGTCAACACATTCGTAGAGTTCGGTATATGGATATTTGTGACATTCGTAGATTTTTCCACCAAAATTTATATTATTTATTTATATTATTGTAATATTATATTAGTTTTATTATTTATGTCATGGTAGCTTTTGTTGGAGATTCGTCATACTCCGCATATGGAGTTTTATGCGGCTATTGGCATGATTTTTCTTTCTCCGTACATGTATACATTCGAGGTCTGATATTTTCACAAGTTATTTGCAAGCTGCAAAAACTTTTTTTTATTAACATTCGTGTTTGAACGTTTGTCAAAAGACACATCGGTCTCTTCCTAAATCGGACTAATGCTTTTACATAATGTAACATTTATATAACTAAAGTATTTATATTAAGAAGCTTTTATTTCTGTACTTCGTATGTTCATACTCCGCAAATCTTGTACAAATCTGCATAATCAGATTGCTACGTAATTTATACTATGCTACTGGCGACTGTATTATCAACGATAACGATGATATTAACACTTTAACTATCGATGACTGTTTACTCTGTTCTACATTCTCACCGTCGAAAAATATATCATGCGTCTATCGGATGAAAATTATTGACAGAACCCGCCAGCTTCTGGCGAAAATTGTCTTCGAAACTTTCAGATAATTCTTCGTCGAAAAAAGCGGACAATGACAGATCGCTATAGCAGACTGTATCGCGTCAGCCGTTCGCCGCAACGAAATACCGATCTCGCGGCAAAACGCGAGACCGGCCACAGACAGAAATTCAGTCCGCACGAAATTTCTTGTCCTTGTTCTCAAGGAGAAACGACGCGGCGCCAGATTCCGTGCAAGAAGTTATCTCCACGATGTCGCGAAAATGTGGCGGGAACTATGGCCATTAAGTCCAAGGTAAACGACCGTTGATCGTTTTATCCTCCTGGTTCGCAACTATCGATATCCGTGTACGTACACGCGCTCACACACGTGCGTACATACAGTAAGGAGCAAAATTGATTCAATAACAAAAATTTTTAAGAAAAATATTTTTTATTGTTAAATAAAGTATGTATATATGTACTTATAAAGTAAATATATATATTTTTCTTAAAGATTTTTGTTATTATTTCCGTGTGTGTGTGTGTGTGTGTAAATGCATATGCATACATATGTGTGGGGTGAATGACGGGACAAAATTGAAGGGATTATGAATCAATATATGTATAAAGACATTTTAAAAGAACATTTGCCAAATTGTTTGCAAGATATGCCCATCGCTGTAGAAGAAATCGTTTCTCAACGTGATCGGGACCCGAAACATACAGCGAAAAGCATAACTAATTGGCTGATTATTCAGATATTTTCGATCTTAGATTGGCCTGCACAAAGCCACGACCTAAACCCCATCGAAAATCTATGGGGTGTATTGAAAAACAAAATTCTTCTGGACGCATACAAATCTTCTCCTAGCTCAATAGTGGAATCTACATGCTCGTGTTATAGAACAGTGGAATCAAATGCCACCTGATTTCTGCCCAAGACTGTTTGAAAATGTGCCAAGACGTATTAGAGCTATTATCAAAGCAAATGGTTTATGGACAAAACATTAAGGTATGATAAAGCTTGTAAATCTGACTATGAAAAAAATTTTGATGCTCAAAATTCTCAATGATTCACTGATTCTGTGTGTTTTAATTCTTTCAGCCAGGAAGAAATCTTCTCTTAAAAGTTAAAAAATAGCTTCAGTTTCTTAAAACTATAAAGACTCAGATAGTCGAGTTTATGTTCATGCTTTTTTACTTTGAGCATTTACTCATGCTCAATAGTGAAACTACATGCTCGTGTTATAGAACAGTGGAATCAAATGCCACCTGATTTCCGCTCAAGACTGTTTGAAAATGTGCCAAGACGTATTAGAGCTATTATCAAAGCAAATGGTTTATGGACAAAACATTAAGGTATGATAAAGCTTGTTAATCTGACTATGAAAAAAATTCTGATGCAACACTGATTCTGTGTGTTTTAATTCTTTCAGCCAGGAAGAAACCTTATCTTAAAAGCTTCAGTTTCCTAAAACTATAAAGACTCAGATAGTCAATCTAATCAAACTATAAAGAATCGGATAGTCAATCAGTTAATTTTCATGCTTTTTCACTTTATTTGACAATAAAAAAAATATTTTTCTTAGAAATTTTTCTTGTTGGCTCAATTTTGCTCCTCATTGTACATACACGTACGACAATGCCCTCGGAGCTGGATTCCGTTGGAGCGACGTGTCAAATTCATGACGGACGCGCAAAGGGCGTCATATTGATGGACTTGGCCGCGATGCGAGTGGTTGATTCCATCGAACGGCCAAACGAAATCAGCCAGAGGTTCAAGAGGCCAGCTCGGTTGCGTCGATCGCTCGCGTTTCGACCAACCCTCTTTCGTTAATGACGAGTCGATGCGTCGAACGTAGCGAATGTCGATCCTCGAATGCCGGAAAACTCTCTTTCTCTCTCTCTCTCTCTCTCTCTCGCGCGCGCTTTGTCCATTTGGACTCGACCAAATCTCACGAGTACCATTTGATTTTCCCCTCGCGTCGATTCACCGGCATCCATTCTCGAAGAAAGTTCCGCGAGCAAGCTCTCTCCCCTCGCCCCCTCCCTCCACTTCGCTTGCAGAATCGGCGGCGAATACTCGAGAAGATTGCGCAAAATAGTTTCGAGTCAGCGTGTATCCAATGCGCGGGGTGAGTGGCATTGTTTCCAGTGTACATCGCAGAATGCGTGCTCGACAATCGGGCCGTAATTGCGGATAGATGTTTCGACTCGATAGAGAACAGGCCGGGGCATAGTTGAAAAACGTGTTCGGTTTTTTGGATCATACTGCCCCCGGAGAAATTTCCCCTTTTCTCCTCTCTTTTTTTTCCCCTTCTCTCCGTTCTCTTCTTTCTCTCCTTCTTCCGCTTCTCTTTACCACATCCCCCCCCCCCCCCCCCCCCCGCCTCTTTTATTTCAGGCAACTGCCAAGCGAGGAAGTTCGCGCGAAATTAACGAGCACGGGAAGAAAACTGAAGTTCCTTCCACCGTTGGGCATCTAAACTCTTGCCGGTTGCGGAGCAGAGAAGCTGCGCCATAGGATTGTATTATTATTTCAGAGTTCCCTTTATTGGAACTACTACTGATGACGTATCTTTCTTTCGGGGATTGCGTCTGACTCGCGGATTGTGAAATATAGAAAACGTCAGAGTAGGGGCGAAAAAAAAAAGATTGGGAAACTGTGGGAACTTCTGCCTTCTCTCGTGATACGTATCCATTACACCAAACGTGGATAGTTTTCTTTCGTCAGGTTTTCACTGGGCTTTCAAGGCAACCGTTTCGATTGAACCATACGTGAACTTGACACATATGCGAAACAAGGCAGATTTTTGGTTCAAACTAGGGAATTTAGGGATGATGGTAAAATTTGTTTTCCTGGATTTCAAGTAGGTGGTTCTACGTAAAAAAAAAAAAAGTAAATCCAAGAAGGAGAAAATAAAATTTTCGAATCTTCCAAAATTTTTGATAATAATATTTACATATATATCTTTCGTTTCTTCTATTTTGAAAAAAATATATTAAATTTAAGACAAAAAGACAAAAATAAAGACACGTGTAATACGCGAGAAATTAATATCCATCGATTACTCTGCTGAACAGAAAGATTCTTAAATTTTCAAAAAAAATTTAGGAATGACGGTAAAATTTGTTTTTCTGGATTTCAAGAAAGTATGTAAAAAAATAAATCCAAGAAAGAGAGAATAAAATTTTCGAGTCTTCCGAAAGAATATTTCATTCAAGCTTTGCACAAACTTTCTAACGGTAATATTTTATTTTGGTAATAACATTTACATATTTTTCGTTTCTTCTATTTAAAAAAAAAATATATATATATTAAATTTAAGACGAAAATAAGGGCACGTATAAGACACGAGAAATTAATATCCATCGATTATTCTTCTGAACAAGCAGATTCTTAAATTTAAAAAAAAAATGTTTCGAGAGAGAAGGAAGAGCTAAAACAGTATTTTCGACGCTTTCGCGTGTGTCGAATGTTCAATTTGGAATTGTGCTCAATATCCGAAATCGTTGCAGCTTTAAGAAAAAAAACCATGGAAATAAATTACATTTCCGTTCCGTCTCGCCCGTGTGAAACATGGCGATACCATTCGCTACTTTTATCCCGAGAATCCAGTACTCGTAGCCTTTTGACACGGTTACAAATATGTTATTTATGAAACTGCAGCAACTCGAAAGAGCTCGAGGAAAATGTACGCATAGGCAGATGCACATACGTTCGCGTGCGTTGCAGTATTTTTGATGAAACATTCGAGCTAAGGGAATGTTGTTTAGTTCAGTTCGTGCAAATGTATCGTTGATAAGCTTTGCAGAAATACATCGTGATTAATTAATAATTTTCACAAGGTACCTTCGATTCTTGCGATTTTTATCGAATTCTTTTTTCATTGTGTGCAGTGGAAGATTATTTATAATTTCCATAACATTCTTTTCATTGTAATTTTTATCGAATTCCTCCTCATTGCACGCAGCAGAAGATTTCCTTTCGTTCCTCATTCAAATTTTAGAAGATCCGTCGTTTATTTATCTTAATTTTTCTGCAAGTTATTTAAGAGTTACGATTCAACGATACGAAGATAAGAATTTCACGATAATTGTGAACGAATTCAATTCGAAATTGTTGTCCACTGTCTTTACGAGCTTCTTAGAAAATTAATGAAGTCGTTGTATTCTCCCAAAGGATTTCTCGTTTGCAAGAATGATTAATCGCGTCAGAGGGAGAATTCCACGAAAATCGTTTCCTCAATTCTGTCTTGAAGAAGAGTCTTCGACGATCGGTTCGAAATCAACGTTTACCTCGAGCGAGACAATATTGATTTACACAGGAAATGATCAACAGGAAACGGTGGAAGGAGGTGTAAGATTTACCGGAAGAAATTTTTCTACATCGCGTGATACCGCGTAGAAACGATGCGGATCTGCAATTTGGCGAGCGTAGATTTACTCGCGCTTCTACTTCGGCTCATCAATTCAAGCCGAAGCGATCCTACGCGATAGAGGATATGGAGACCATCTCTCCTCAACGGCCAAATAGCAACGATTAACAACGATTTCGCGGAGTGTTGAACAAACCTGTCACTCGAGTTTTCTCGATCTTCATTTTCAAAGTAATTCTCATCTGTGATTAACGATTAACCTCGACGACGAGCAGCATTCGCCTTCAAATTTCACGCGCAATTGTGAAAAACTGTGACTCGCGGAATATCGACTCCCGCCGCTTTCTGCAAATAAATGCGATTCGATCTGGGATTAAACTTACCTCCGTTTCAAATTGCGGTATTCGATAAACGCGCGATCGTAATTTTTCTTCAGGATATCCGTTCGAAACGTCTGTTAATTGTTGTAAATGGTAAACGGTCGCTGTTATTAATCTACGTAGTGATAACATATCACGCGCTTCACAGAGGTTCGCGCGAACCGTAAACGAATATCGTCGTACTTCCGAAAATAATTTCATTCCGCGTTACCATAGCCGACGGCTAATGCTATTTGCAGTCTAACTTCCGTTAAAGTAATTAAAGTTCCGCGAAGCTTCTATAGACAGCATCGCGTTCAATGTAGGTGTCAAAATCGAGATAAATGATAGATATTAGCGCGCGATATTTTCGATGGTGTGTGTGTGTGTGTGTGTGTGTGTGTGTGTGTGTATCACGTACGGACGAACAGGGTCAAACGTAGAATGTAAATGCAGAATGTAACGTAGATATATGGACGATAATCGTCTCGACACGATCGAATTTTATGTCGTTTTCAGGACAGAACGTTATACCGCGCGAATAATTCTGTAATTCTCGTTAGATGCACTTTGCCTCGAAGGTTAAAAACGAGATCAATTGAACTCGGCCAGTCGATTGAAAAAGACTCATAATCCCCTTTGTCTTTCACTACTTAATTACGATAATGCGAGGAACGGACTTCCATTCAAATAAATCCTTTTTAACAAAAATTCCTCGTCCCTCGTAAATCTAATAAATAGAGGGAAAATCTAATAAATAGAGGGAAAGGAAGAGAGACAAAGAACTGTACTACGTTCCAATTGCAACCTGAGCTACTTTGTGTAACTTTAATAGTGTCAATAGTTCGTAATTATTATATCCATATTTGTCAGGCTAATAAAAAAATAATCGCAGGTTATTCTGAAGAATTAACTCGATTTCTTTCTTTCGGTAACGTAGGTACCGAGCAGATTAATAAAGAGAATAACTGAAACGTATAATTTAACTTATAATTTAACTCCTTAGATCGTCTAATTATTCCCTATTTTACTTAACACATAACTTTTTATTTTGGCACAAACATTTTTAGTTATATTGCTATAAATAACAAACTCTATATATATATCAAGTAAAATAGGGTAAAATTAGATAATCTACTATGTTACTATATACAAAATATATTACTATATAAATAACTATATATATAGTATACTGTATATATATATATATATATTACGTATAGTATAGTATACTGTATATATATATATTAAGTAAAATAGGTTAAAATTAGATAATCTACTATATATAACATATATAACATATATTATTTATATAGTAATATATTTTATATATAGTAATATAGTAGATTATCTAATTTTTCTCTATTTAACTTAATATATATACAGTATACTATATATTGTTAAATAAATATATACTATTAAGTATATATATTACATAAATATATATATAGTTATTTATAATAATATAGTAGATTATCTAATTTTTCCCTATTTTACTTAATATATATACAGTATACTATATATTATTAAGTAAACATGTACTATTAAGTATATATATATATATATATTATATAAATATATAATATATATATAGTTATTTATACAGTAATATATTTTATATATAGTAATATAGTAGATTATCTAATTTTTCCCTATTTTATTTAATATATATGCAGCATACTATATATACAGTAATTGTTATTTATAGCAATATAACTAAAAATGTTTATATATATATATAATGGTGTATATAATATATATGTGGTTTATATATATATGATCACAGCTGTTACGAAATTCTGTCATTTACACCTTCAACTTTCTTTCAACTGCCATTTAACGGGATTAATTGATTCGGCACGAGATGACGTTTAAGAACAAAACGACAACATTATAGAAATTAAATTTCTCCGACGCCCGCGATGGAATTCCACGCCGGATTACACTTTCTGATTAATCAATATTCCCAGTCAGTCAGCAGCATTCTTCCCGTTCATTTCTCCACGTTCGATTTGCTCTACCATTCGACGTATCAATCATTCGACGACTTTCACAAATACGTCGTTCTTAATTATACTTTTCAGCGAGGCTCGACGAACCTCCCCTATTCGCCGTTGATCCCTGAAATTGAATACACACGACGCTAGATATTCATTCACGAATCGGTTGGCCCGCGTGTGTATCGACCGGAAGTTACGGCTTGGACAAATTTCCTTTTTTGTTTTTTTTTTATCTCTCTTATCTATCGTTCCACCATTTCTTTTTTTTTTTTTTTTTTTAGTAACCGTTTGATTTTTCGCGATTCAGATGTTTCACCGCGTGGCAAATAATCCCTCATCGAGGGTAGACGCTATTCGATCGCGGTGTGAAACGTATCGATTTTGTCCAACATGCAAGATAGAAAATATTTTCGAGTGTTTCATTAAACACGAGTCGTTAGATGAAATCATCGTAAAGTCATTAATACATAAATATACCAATGATTATCGTTGTCGCTATACAAGTAGGTTTGTATAATCAGTCGTCGGAATTGAAATAAACTCTGTATCGTCTTGCAATTCCCCTTCGTGACGCTCGTGCTGATTGCAATGAAATATTTACAGGTTTTAGTTTTACTTTCAGTTTCTTTTTGTTCCTTAAAATTGGTTAAATTGCACGCTGTCACTCGTGTATTCATTTTACACAAATCGTTTCATTAAACCCATGTATTAATTTATTGTTTACACAATTGGATATATATTTGAATACGTTCATTTGTTGCCTGTGTAAAATAAATTCATTCATTTCATTACATTCATGTATTCATTTATTCCATGTATAAAATGAATTCATTCTTTGCATCGCGTTCGTGTATACATTCACTGCTCGTACAGATGTATACGTTCGCATACACATCATCTATTGCTTGTATAATAAACTGATTTATTTCATTATACTCATGTGTACATTATTGCATATCATTGTATTCCGTTATTTCGTCATATTCGTGTGTGTATTAATTTCATTATATTCACTGCTTGTATTGCATTTCATTCGTTTCGTTTCATTACACAATGAATATATATAAATTCATCCATGTGTATGAATTCATTCATTCATCATTTACATTATATTATCATTTATATTATATTATCATTTATACATTATATTACTGCTCGCACAACATGAATTCGTTCATTTCATTATCCTTGTTTAGTATGCTCGTTCATTGTCCGTATAAATGAACACGTTCACCTAAAGCAAAGCGGATATGATCATCGAAACGATCGTTACTTCCGAGCAGTCATTCGAAATCCACGAAACGTAGACGTCCGATCTTAAATGCGAATTCGCAAGTACACATCCGACTTGGTTCCATCCCTGGGAATCATCCTGCGACCTACTTGCACTCGCGTGACGCAACCGTTCGCGATTTGTCAGCGGTGTGGTGATGCGTCGACGTTGGCGACCGCTTTCTTGAACCGTGTCAGACGTTGGAGAAACGACGTGAAACATGTTGCAAACGACGTTGCATTGTACCGCGTAGAATGCAAGTATTGTCTACCGCGGTTGTATGCAGTGGCATAGGTCAACGATCGAGCAGACGAGCCAGCGCTCGTATTGCTTCTACGAGTGTGATGTTCGTCAAATGAACGGATAAACAGTTTTAGCTGTTTCTCATTATCATATTGTAGGAGACATTATCAATTTGTAGGAATTTGAATAAAAGATGATTGTTTGTTTAAAGTTAAATGAAGAAAATTCGTTTAATAATGATTGTAAGATGACGTTTCACACTATTCTCTCTCAATCGCTACGTTTACAATCTCAATCTTCGTTCACTCGAGACTCACAACTCCCTGTCTTCTCAATTTGTTCTCTCTGACTGCTCGAAACTCACTGCCTTCTTCTTGATTTGCACAAAATTCGTCGTTCATACACACATACATACAAACGCATCAGTACCCTTAATATCTTAAATGCTAGGCCTGGAGGGCTAGCCATAAACGTTCCCAAGTCCCAGGCCTAACTTTCTCTACAGTACGCCGCTTGGGACATCTGGTTGCAATTGTTGGGCACTGGAGAAAGTTCTGGGCCCATCCCACAGTATGTTCTTGAAAGTATTGTCTGTCACGGTAATGATCAGTAGTATAAGTCAACGATGAAACAGATTATTTCGACGAGTGTGATAGTCGTCAAATGAACAGATAAGCAGTTTTAATTACCATTCACTATTGTATAATCTTTAATTTGTAAAGAGAGCAATAATTCATGGTACAGTATGTATAATTATAATACTTCGAACGAAATTCATTTTGATGGATTTCAATTAATTACGAACACTGGTCGATTCGGTCGATGTACATGCATTAATTGTTTTCTAATATCAACCGTTTTATAATTGAAATATTACACGTACCAAGTATTATTTACTAGAAAAGAAACTAGAATAGTACTTCATGTTGGATGTTTCGGATATTTTTTTTAAATTTTATAATACAGGAAATGAACTTCAATACCACGCTTAGTACCACGTTATTATAACGTAAAACGTCAAAGCGAAAGTTAGGGAAATTTCAAGTTTGATAAATTTGAAAAATTAATTCTCGTTCGTACTCGGTTTTAACCAACCAACTTCTAATTTATTAACCTGTCACTGTCCCAAAGAAAATCAATGACAACGTAAGCTTGATTAATGGAAGGGGAAAAGAAGTTACTTACTCACTGTTTGCATAACCATAATTGCTTTGTAGAAGCGGTAATGAATTTATCACAGAGTGAAAGATATCGGTGATCGCGTCGTAAAATGGAAATTTACATTCGTTATTTTGTCTCAATGTTATTCAATGTTCAACGTGAAAAAGAGACTAGAAAATAAATTTTGTTCTTTTCATTTGTTTTCATTTATTGATAAAAACTTTCTTTCATCATTTTACTGTTTCATAAAAAGGATCTGGTGTCTGAAAATCGTTCAATCTCTCTTTTGTAATTCTTGAAAAAGACGAGAATCTGTTAGTATTAATATTGATGTAATAGTTACTGAAAATTGTAATTTATTCCTATTATCTGTAAAATTTGCAAGCACAATTTATATCATTCTATACAAACATTAGTTTGTAAAAATTTTATTAAACACCATAATATTTCTCATAATCCTTTTCCCTACAATGTTTCGCAAAACCTATCATCCCCTTTCTTATTAAATCACCTTAAAATTCACTAAAACTACTCAATTAAATGTCTAGCTGATGTCACTGATCGGAAGTTACTCCATTTCTAGCTTTTCAAAATTTTTGATTTCAATTTCAAAGGCGACTCAGTTTACGTTACAAGAATTTATTCATTCACGTAACACTCAAATATTATCCTTTCTCTCCTCCCTTGCCTCTTAAATCACTTATCATCCATCCACTTTCTCGCTAAATCGCCCGTATTAACGTTCTTGAAACCATCCATCAAGATCGCTTGATTTCACCTCAATTTCCAGCATTTCCACGCCTCTGCCTGTCCCCCGGAAACACCATTTCTACGCCGCTCGAGAGGTGATTCAACCCCAAATAAGCAAAGCGGCGCGGCGTCGCGCTTGTTCATAAGACCCGCGACTTCGTACGATTTTATTTCTCTGTGGAGAACTTCCACGAGTCTCTTGCCTTCGTGTCTGCGCGTTTGTGGCAACATACGTACGTCAAATATATGCGAGAAGAAGAGAGAAAGAGAGAGAGAGAGAGAAAGAGTATGTGAGCCAGCTGTCGTTGGGCCTCGTTGCCGGTTCCCGTCACGTCACCGCTATGTGTTGCCACGATAAATCTGGAATGCCCGAATCTCTCTCGCGTTATTACTTCGCGCCGGTTCCATCGGGGACCGGTTGCTGGTTACACGGTTCGTCTTCTAAATCCCTACCTGTCTCTCCCACCTCTTCGTTTTTTCTCTCTCTCACTCTCTATTTCTGAGAGCCCCGTCACTAGATATTCCTTATTGCCACGCCATTCTCATTGCACGTGCCGCGGCCGAGTATTATCCAGATGGGAAGCAGACATTACGATCCCGATATCTTCCTGAATCACGAGAACGTGCACAAATTCTGGATATAAACGCGGGCGTGCGTCCGTGTTCCAACGAGACTGCTCTCTCTCTCTCTCTCTCTTTGATTTTTCGCATCGGTGCGATTGACCGGAAAAGTTAATTGATAAATTTAAAAAATAATAATAATAATAATAATAGAAAATTTACACGAGGGTGGTTAGAAATTTTCAAACTATAGATCGTAAAATATTAAGCAGCGCAACATTCAATTTAACTTCCATCTCTGCACGTTACATGCAGAATCATAAATATTCACGATATTATGAAAAGTCAAGATTTCTTTGGGGATTTCCTTGGGGCTTAAGATCGTTTCTCTAACGGGGAGAAAGAAGCTGTTTCGTTGTTTGGCGTCGCGTGAGGCTATGTTTACCCAGCAAAGTTTGAAATTTTTTTCATTTTCCGGCCGCCGAACCTCCCTTGTGGGAACGGAGAGCTGATTAGGCATGTTGGACGTGTAATTTCTTCGAACGCAAATAGAGAGAAATTTTATCAAAGATGAAAATTACACATCGGGGAATCTTTTGTTGTTGAACGACAGACAAAAATAGCTATTGTTTCAGTTTAGAAAAACTCACATTCGCACCATTTTCGCGCGTGTATCTGCAACTCTCAGATGTATAGATACATAAAAACAGTTCACACCTAATAAAGATTTACAGTCAATCTGCGATGTTACACTAAATTTTATGTAATTCTGTATTTTCGACAATACCACTAAAAACACGGGATCTCGGTAGAAAATTACTTCCTATAAGTGTGTAAAAATCCGCAGTGAAAATATTAATACGCCATAAATCAATCGTATTTTCATTTACACCAATATGCATCCAATATGCAAGCAATAGAAATGTTGGTTCTGACTGAGAAATTGTTTAGCTATCAAAGTACTGTACGTGCGATTCATGAATACCGAATTGCCCTCGGAATAATAGAAAATCTCTCTCTCTCTCTACATAGGAATCCCCGTACAGAACATGGAAAACTACTAAGCAGTAACCATTTTGCCATTATTGAAGCACTTTAGTGGAAAAAGCAGCGCAGAGTTGCTTTTACTGCCAACTAGAATAATTGAACATACTTGTAAAGTACAATTGCAAGAACAGCTACAACCATTTTACTTGGAACCAATATTTCGAGATAATAAATGGGTGCTTCCTCTTTCACTCATTTATTCCCTTTTTGTCCAAAGTAAATATTGAAAAAAATCAGAAAAGAGATGTGTTTCGTATCAACTTTTCAAAGTATGTTTTTACTTGAATTGATAAAATTAGTTATATGACCGATGACATACAAAAAGTAATTAATTGCTATTACTTGTAATTATTTCATTCCTAAATACGCTTGTCTCTATGTCTACAAACTAACCTAACCTGTTAAAACCTAAAAACTAGAAAACCTGAGGGAAGAATTTCACAAGGTATGTAAAATCTTTGAGAAATTCCTAAGAAATGATTTCACTCTTGACTTGGCAGTTATTTTTGTGTCTTTAAACTAACCTAATTTGTTACTAAGAAGCGAGTTTAACAAATGAATAAAATCCTTAACGAAGAACTTCACTTCCAAATTTGTATCTACGTGTTTAAATTAACATAAAATTTGCTACACGTCGTTGTCGTTGTTACTGTTATTATTATTATTACCACTGAAATTGTTATTGCCATTCAGCAGAAGTGTCGAGATCCTCGAGAAACATGCAATCTAAACATGTGGACATTTAACTTCATCTGGTGAATACAGCCAACAAATAGAAATACAGACGAAATACACGAGATACACGAAATGCTACAGTGGCGTCGATTCGGAAACTTTTATTTAACAACGTCGTAACTTACGAGACCGTGCAACTTTTTAATCTAGCCGCGATCTATCTCTCCTGCCGCTTGAAATCCAGACCGGTAACCCGGTTGGGAACAGCTCAACTTTGCTGTTTCCACATGTTCATAAGACGATCAAGTTCCACGAGGAAATTCTCGCCTTACTATCGAGAGAATTCCAAGGGATAACGCGGGAGGAAATCGCAGTTGATCCTTTTCTTTATTTAAAGGTACTTACAGAGTTCGAGATGCTAAGCCAACGATTGTTCGCTGCTCGATAATACGAAATTCCCTTCCTTGGTTTCAATTGGACGCTTTCGTTGAAAATGGGGGGAAAAGCAAAGTTTTCGTCGTGACGATCGAGGTAAGTAAGAGACACGAAGGAAGATGCAACAATAATCCATACTTGGCTGCGTTCACGTGATGTATAATAATAACGATGATAGAACGTACTTGCGAAATCTGTAGAAGCTTTACGCTTCTAAAATGAAATCAAGTAGATTGTTAATATGATTGTTTTTTTACGAAATTGTAACAAATTAAAAAACATCGAAAAATAATATTTTTCATCGTTGTGTTTGGTTATACTGTAATCTTTGGTCTTTATTGTAATTTTGAATACTATATCACTTCAGTTCTAACTTAGTTCTCGTCCATATCTGCAAATTTATTTTTTTCATGAAAAAATGCTATACAGCAATGGTCTTTACTATAATTTTGAATACTATATCACTTCAGTTCTAACTTAGTTCTCGTCCATATCTGCAAATTTATTTTTTTCATGAAAAAATGCTATACAGCAATGGTCTTTACTATAATTTTGAATACTATATCACTTCAGTTCTAACTTAGTTCTCGTCCATATCTGCAAATTTATTTTTTTCATGAAAAAATGCTATACAGCAATGGTCTTTACTGCAATTTTGAATACTATATCACTTCAGTTCTAACTTAGTTCTCGTCCATATCTGCAAATTTACTTTTTTCATGAAAAAATGCTATACAGCAATGGTTTTCCAACCTTTTTTCGGCCATGACCAATCTAAGGATCTCCATGCACCTCTGTGACACATAATTTTTATTATGTCAAAAAGTGAATTTTTCGGAAATGTGAACAGAGGAAGCTGACTTCAAGACCTAAACAAGCTTCCAGAGAAAACAATATCCACGAAAGAAAAAGCTTAGAAAGTTAAATTTTCATTTGAAAGAAATGCTGTTAGAAGAATTCATTGTCAATAACTCATTCTCGAATTGCCTTCCCTAAAAACTTAAATTGCCCCGCTGCTGGAAATTACTTGCTCTAGAGTGAGATTTATTTCGTATTTTTCGTACATTGTAATTGTATCTTTACGATAGAAGATCGTCGAAAAAGCACCACTTGAAGGGAACGTGAAACTACTACAAATATTAAAAATTGTTAAATCGCAGATTTATTTATTCGCGTGTAAGATATCCAATAAGAATTATGACTGACTGTGTTACTGAACTTATATAGTTGAGTATTATCTACAATTCATAATTAATAATAACGTACAGGAAGATATACTATTTTTCAGTGACCGTTAAACGATAATGTTCTGTCAAAATGATCAATGTCCAGTCCTTGTATAAGTGTTCTATTTAAAGAATAAATTTAATTAATTATAAAAACGTTCGATGACTTGAAATAATTTCATAACTCACTTTGTACCTGTCAAATTCGCTTTAAAGCACTTGTTATTATTTTAAGTCACTTGCAGAATTAAAACTAGACAATTCTATGAACGCGTGATAAACCCGCATCCCCTAATAGTTACTTACAGATAGACTAGTTACAGTTCCCACTTCTTTAAAGTATACTCGAACACCGTAAGAACCGGCTGCAAGAAGTTCCAGCACCGATACTTGGAAGAATCCGCAGCCCCGTGTACTTTGCATAATATAATTGCAACAAAACAGACCGACGCAACCTTTCAACTCGGCGGCTCATTATCATTTCTTAGCGAGCCGATATCGGTTTTCTATTTTTTCCCCTGGCAAGAGCCTCGAATAATACGCATTGGCGGACGAGCGTCGTCTTCCCTCCACCATTGGAGAGTCGTCGGGGAATTTCACGGTGAGAAACACGTCGAGCCGAGAAAAGCGGGCGACGGTATTCATCCGGATGGTGATCAGCAGGAATAAGTTGAACATTGCCGCTGAAATTGCCAACCGACCGAGGGGAAGCCTGACAAACTTTTGCGCAACTTAGGTAACAAGGCGAGCTCGTCAAACAATCGCGGCGCCAGGCCACAATGAAACCGCGGTATTGCCAATCGGTTGAATTGGGTTTCGGCCCTGGCTTTCGAGTTTCCATCCGATTGGATCGATAAGGGCCGGGTCAGCCAAGTACAGTTAAGACGCGATTTAGATCAATTACAGTTCGCGGCGATGTTCGGCACGTTGCACGGTGAAACGGGAAAAATTTCCGCCCGATTATTATTATTATTAACCCAGAATTCGAGACGAATTGCACAACGTCTGTGTGTAATGATATTCAACTTGAGTTTACAAGTAGCCATGAAGATAAGATCGTTTTGAGATAAAATAAAGCTTAAAGGTGCGTGAAGATAAATTTAAAATTTGCTCATGAAGGTAACAACGCTGGAATTGTGTTGGAGAATGTTTCACGGATTGCAGCATACAAAAAGGAAAAGTAAGTGTCGTTGGAAGAAAATTTTCTAATTAATTTATCACCTCTGTAATATTTTCTTAAAATTTATCTATGGATTATCTTCTAATTTTTATTACTGAACCGAAAATAATTATTATTTTTTAAATAAATGTTCTTCGACTTTAGTTATATCTCTTCTTTTTATTATGCATCACACACATGGTGTGTAATATGTTCCTCGTAATAAAAATGTTCTGAAGAGTTAATTACACACACGGTGTGCTACGTTATGTTATTTATGCGAAAAGTGTTTCCAATTTTAATTTCATAGACATTTCTTCTGTTTAAACTGTTCGACATAGGAAAAAAAACTTTCCGCTTGATTATTATTATTAACCCAGAATTCGAGACGAATTGCACAACGTCTGTGTGTAATGATATTCAACTTGAATTTATTAGTAGAAGATAAGGTCCTTTTGAGATAAAGTAAAGCTTAAAGGTGCGTGAAGATAAATTTAAAATTTGCTCATGAAGGTAACAACGCTGGAATTGTGTTGGAGAATGTTTCACGGATTACAGCATACAAAAAGGAAAAGTAAGTGTCGTTGGAAGAAAATTTTCTAGTTAATTTATCACCTCTGTAATGTTTTCTTAAAATTTATCTATGGATTATCTTCTAATTTTTATTACTGAACCGGAAATAATTATTATTTTTTAAATAAATGTTCTTCGACTTTAGTTATATCTCTTCTTTTTATTATGCATCACACACATGGTGTGTAATAGGTTCCTCGTAATAAAAATATTCTGAAGAGTTAATTACACACACGGTGTGCTACGTTATGTTATTTATGCGAAAGGTGTTTCCAATTTTAATTTCATAGACATTTCTTCTGTTTAAACTGTTCGACGTGGAAAAAAAAAAACTTTCCGTTCTTGCGGATAGTCTTTACAATAATTCTGCTTCTACCGAAAATTATACTTTC
This sequence comes from Frieseomelitta varia, assembly GCF_011392965.1. Classification (NCBI taxonomy): domain Eukaryota; kingdom Metazoa; phylum Arthropoda; class Insecta; order Hymenoptera; family Apidae; genus Frieseomelitta; species Frieseomelitta varia. Next base: position 84,293 of record NW_025109283.1, read on the forward strand.
ACTTTGCCGAGAAAAAAAAACTACACTCGAGTCGAGTTGCACACGCGATTTCTACGATCGAGAAAGTAACAGTTTAACATACTTGATTTTTGTTGTCCAAAAATATTAATATAAATAAATAGATGAAAATATTTGTTGACACTGTAAAACATTCTACGATATAAATCACTATAATTTAAATGATGATTAAAATAAATCATGCTTCCAAATCGAAATTAATATTAACTTCGACAAGAACAGCCGTATCGTTTAAGTATAATAGTTCAAACGAAAGTTTGAAATCAATCATATCGATCAGGGTTCGATTGTAATAGTACGATCAATAAAATTATAATACTACAATAACCAAAATTATACAATTATTTGTACGAACGTGTGTAAAAATAATATTGACAAAAAAATAAGTTGAAACGCCCAAAGGATGAAATTTCATCGTCGTTAGTTTACCAAACTAACTGAAAACTACCACAGTCGTTCTCGTTAATAAACTGCCCCCGTACGGTGTCCACGAGACGGGACAAAAGCTAGTTCTCGAACGTTTTAGGAAACCGATACGAGGATTTGAAAGCTACAGCACGTTCCAGCTCGTTCGCTAAATTCCGCTCGCCGCTTGCATTAAGGGTGGCGCCACCCCTTCGCTTCCTCGCTTCAGAGGAAACGCGATAAGGGCGCAAAGCCTCTGGGACACCAGTTTTCTGAATTGGAAGTCAGACCCGCTCGGAAGCCGGTTGGAACGAAGACGTTCCATTTGGGAGACATTACAAACCTTACTTTGAGACACCGGCACGCTTCCACCAGTGCTGGTTTAATCAATCGAATATTCGGATATATATCAGCAAATAGGCGCTTAAACCCGCGTTCTACCCGGGTAGAATTTGCCTTCGCATCGTATCGCTGTTGTATTGTATTACGGCGAGTCATTGTATAGATCATTATGGTAATTAGTTTACTTCGAACGTTGATTATGATCATTTGCGTAACGCAGCAGGCCCGCGATTAACACACCGGCGATTAACGAAACGATCGATTACTAACGAAACCGTCCCTTGCTAAGAATGTCGAAATTGGAAAACAACGAAAGAGAGACAGTGAGAGAATTACCGTCGTTCTCGTTTTAAGCCAACCTCCTCACAGTGAGAGAAACTCGGATAAATACGAGCGAATATAATATTTGATGAATTATCGTATCTTACGAGCGTAATCTCGCGTGACTGCAGCTGTTAATTAAACATGACTTTTCAGAATATTCTCCGAACGATAATTTTGCTTGATTTGTTTCTTCTTTTTCTTTTTTTCTTTTTTTTTTTGCAGAAAAATTGTCGCCGTTGAAATAAGTGGTCGATGGTTAAAACAATATTCGTGGAAGTTTCAATAGATATTTAGAATTCAAATGAAATTTTGAATATTCCATAAAATAATTGTCGAGTTGGAATTCCCTCCCGTTATGGTAGTTTCAGTACCCCCTTCTCCTCATTGAAGTTCCTCTCTTGAGAAAAGTGTTTCTTGTCACAACTCTTTAACTATGCGGAATAAAACAAAATTGTTCGAGTAAATGTTGTTTCAGTTGAAGAGTCATTCAGAATGAGAAGATAGCTTTTTGCCTTCTCTTAACGAATACTTTGAAAAGGTTCGCTCATCGATTGAGAAAATGTAAAAGCCGACGTCTGCAGTGGCCTTGCCAATTTCTGGTGACAATTATTATTGTTAACACGCGAAACTTTTTTACGTTTCCTACGTGGGACAAAATGTATAATTTCTATAAGATATCAGGTTAGAACGAAACTGTACGTTTACAATATTATCCAGTTACCTATATTACTTAAAATTCGTTGTTAATAACATTTATTTACTCCAAAATATTATTCTAAAACAGTTTGAATACTAATATTTAAGCTTTTAATCAGTTAAAATATTTTAATTATTATATATTTAATTGTATTAAATTTTTAATTATTATAAATATCATTTCAATTGTTCTAAAATATTTATATAAATGGAAACAGACGGTCACCAGTGATTATCATAGCAGTCAACGTATTAAAATATAAGAGAATTAATATTTTTACACGGAAGTTTCTATTGACATTACGTATGTAAAGAAATAAATAGCAAAGTTGTATAAACGATGTTTGTAATACTGATACAAAATGCAAAACTACCATATGAGATCATTCCGATAAACGTTTAAACCACATGCATAATAAATAAAGAATTTTCACATGGAGAACAAAGTCACTCTCTATAAAATGATGACGCATGAATAATCAAAATCTATCAGTATTAAAATAACATAGAATTTCATTACTTTCGACTAACCTATTCAACGAATACAGTTTTACTTTGCAATTTTAATTGTAAATTTTGATAAAACATCGTGCTCAAGTGAAATGAATATTAAATCGTACGAGCATCGATTCATATCATCGCGTATATAGAGAATGCCAATTTTTCGGTTCCAACGAATTTTTAAGCCGAAGAAATTATCGAGTCATTATGCTTGTAGTTTAACGACGAACGAATCGCTTGGGACAACAACAGCGCAGATGGAAAGTGCGACGAAGCGCAGATGAGTGTTCGCGAAGAGTGTACGAGGTGCTGAATTTTGGATGCTATAATTAAGGTGCGCGATACTCTGTTACGTGGAACATAAATGCAGAACGTTGTAGCTACCATGTCTTAACGATCGAGCGAGCAAGAGTGAGTTTCCAAATTAAACAGCTTTTTGACCATGTTAGCGCGTCGTTCGATTATCGGTAGATCATTGAGCATTTTGACGAAGCAGTTTCAAAATTATTAAATATTAAAAATATAAAAAAAAATAAATATTAAAAATATTAAAAATAAAATTAAAAATAATATTAAAAATAATATTAAAAATATTAAAAATAATATTAAAAATATTAAAAATAATATTAAAAATATTAAAAATAATATTAAAAATATTAAAAATATTATTTCAATAGTTACTTTAATTGCAACCGACTTTTAACCAACTTTTAATTACATGGAGAGAAAGTTTAAGTGATATTAATTATTGAATAGAAGAATTTACAGGAGATCTAGAAATTCGAAAATGTTTTAGACACTGATACAAATTTTAAGACAATTTATGTTTTAGAATTGCTAATCATTCTACATCACCCTATGCAGTGGAAAAATCCAGAAATACCTTGTACATATGTCTTAATAGATAGAAAGACGTTGAGATACTAACCTGAGACGAGATACAGGATTCATGAAATAGTTTTATGAAGAAAAAATCAGACTGCAGGCGATGAAAAGTGGAGACAACAGTCTAATTTCTCGATTATTCCGACGCACAATTAACAAAAAACTTTGATCTTAGTTAACCTGACGTTTCATAACTCACAGTCGTCTCCGTTTTCACTGTTTTATCAAATTGCATCGTGCTAATAGTCAATTCATTCCACCATCGTCTATCACTCGTAACAAAAACATAACAAATGATGATAGTATTATAGCACAGTCAGAAATTCCACTACCAGAACATGAAATGTTAGATTCTCTGTGTCTGAAGATTCCGAGAGACTACAAACAAACCAAGTTTCCAATAAATATATTGACGACATTTTCAATCCATTTCAATTTCAGCAAATAGTCAAAAATATATTGAATATTCAATATTCAACGTTGCTGACATTTGTCGTAATTCCAGATTTTTCTGCAATTTGTCTCGCAGTCGAGCTTGAATTTGACGCTATACGTATTATAGCACGTTTACCCTGAGCTGTTGGACACTGCTGGTTGTTCACAACTTCTTCTTTTCCCATAACTATCGGGATCTTTTAATAAATTCATTAACACTTTACGACTTCTATTAGCTGTGTTGTTAAGCTAGTTTTGTCACAGAATAACGTTCCTCGTTCAATTTTAATATCGCGTGTATTTCAGCTGGATTTATTTTTCTCCCGCGATCCATTTCTACAAATGTTAATGCGCACTTAACTGACCGTATTTCACACGAACGTTACGCTTCCGATAGCTTCCGTACGACTGAGGAGCATAAATATTCGGACTTGTTCGATCCTGTCTACCTCGAGGCTACGAACAGTATTTACATTTTGGTTTTTGTATTTCTGAGAAATTGCGTGTCTCAGTAATAAGTCAGTTGGACATGGTACACGTGGCAGAATAATCCATGCCCAAGGATATTGACGATGTGATAATCTCTCTACTTTACAATATTTACATTTTCGTTTTTGTACCTCTTTGGGAAATTGGGAGTCTCGGTAATAACATTCAACATATAGGATGACCACTGAAAAACTAAACTAAAGGGTTTGAAAAATTCATAAAAGGAAATGAATTTTAATTCACAAAAATTCAGAAAAAAATCCATTAATTATATTTTCAAATAAAATAATAAAAAATTAAAAAATCATATGTTTATAAAAGTTATTTTTGTTTCGTATCATTCAGTCTTTCAGTGATCACCCTGTATTTCGGTGGCCACTCTATACTAAGGTACATCTAAGTACAGATGTTATAATTTACGCACATATTTTATACATACATTACATAACGTAAGAAATTATAGAACGTACTGTCTTTTTGTCCCAGAAATTGACACACAGACGACCGTAAAAAACGTAAGAAGAGAAAAATATTTATTTCTCGCCTTCCTCGCCATCGCGCGTTCAAAAGTCGAACGCGTTAATGAACCACGCTTGCACAGTGGCACGAACAGGTCAATTTCCTTAGCAGATACCATTCTCAGTTCCATGTACTGGCACACTACTAGTAATGAAAGCGGTCGAGTGAATTCGCACATACAGAGAAGACCGCCGAGCCAAAAGTCTGAAGACGAGGTCGGAGCCAGCGATATTATTAAACTTCCGGCAGCGAGACGAAAGTGAGCGCACACTCGCAATTCGCCCGGTTTTAAAGATTGTAACAGCGAACTTTTCCCCCGTGGCTACGTCGAGATTTCTTGAAGCCCAGGCGAAATTATTCGCGGCAGCGTGACAACCTGAATTGATTAGATCTAAACTCGCGGTTTTCGTTTCGGGTGCCGCGCCATATTGCGCCGATTACGCGGGAGAGTTTCGCTGTGGAACGAAAAAGAGAGAGAGAGAAAAAAAGAAAGCCACCTTCGAACCGGCAACTTGTCAACATGCATCGTCGAGATCTCTTAAATTGCAAATCTCCAATTTCTTTCTTTTTTTTTTTTCTTTTTATTGAAAAAATAGAAACGAAACTGTCGGTGATTGGAGTTTAAAAAATGTAGCGCGACTGTCGAGAAATAGAGAAGAAACGACGAAAGTTAGATCGAACTGGATTGGTGATCAACTTCTATGGGTTTAAAATTTCATTATTAACCATATATATATATATCACTTATTCTTAATTATCTAACCATTTCAAACGAGACTACCCATATCTGACTGTTCTAATTTCACTCTCAAATTATTGAAATAAACGTAAAACAAGAAATTACATATTCTGCTCTGAAATAGATCACAAAAATACCACAAGCGTTCGAAAAGTTTTCGATCAAAGTGCAATTATTCAAAAATATTCAGATATTCTTGTGTTTGCAAATTGAATCGAAATTTATTCTTACACTACCGTCGTATCTTGTCGTACAATTCAAATAATAGTATCTTGTATTTCAAATGTTCCTGAAACATCGAAATGACATCGATTGGCTATGAAACGAACGCGATGGGACTCTCAATTTCAAATGCCCCGCGTTGATAGAGGCACACAAAGGAAGTGTTCAACGCTGACATGGATGTACAAGGAGCATACGAAACAATGTCTGTTCCATGTTGTTGACTACCTGCGTCCACACACGCGACGTGGTGGACGTAGCAGCGTAACATCTTCAACGATGCTAGACGACGCAATGAACACCATTTGCGCTGCGCGTTTCGCCAAATTAAACGCCATCCACTTTTTGCATAACGTTGGTCCGACTTGGGGGCGCGTCTAATGGAAGTTGGTACTTTTCTCATCAAGCGAAGATACGTTCTCATTTTTCGGGGAACATCGTTAGACGCGACGAATCGCAGTGCGCGTTTATCATTGCAAATGCATTAGGAAATGGTAAGCATCCACGGGTTAAAGTACGAAACACCGTCGCACACCTGTTTTATCTCGCGTATGTATTTTTGGATTAATATCACTGCTCACAAAAGTATCTTGCTTTCAAGGAGATATGTGTTTTTTTTGCAAAAATTTTTTCACTTTCAATTTTGTAGTGATTATGATGATAAATAAATTAATATCACAATACTACAAATAAATAATAACTCCGTAATTAATTTCAGTAGTTTACATAAAAATATTATCGATGTATTATAGTTTATATAAAAATATTATCGATGTCGAAAATATATAATTACTAATCATGAATATTAAATAATGAAAGTTAAATAACGAATGAATAATTAACATGATGATTGCAGTAAGTTTCTGTAAATGTTTCCGTGGTGATAATAAAATTACTAACAATTTTTAAATATTCTATTGTTTATATATTAAATACACATCTCGACGGAACGATTTAATGAACATAGATGTCGTTAATCTAAATTTTTTGAAGTAAAGGTCGCTACATTACTCCCTTCGCTCGATCCGTAGGAGAGAGTAGACGATATAAATGTCTTGATATATTGTTCGATATTGTTCTTCATGGAATTTTAAATATGCTAATTTTAATGGTTCTGTCGAGATAGTGATTTCTTTGCTCTTGAAATAAATTGTAAATAAGTTATTTAATATATGTTTCAATACGTGATATAAATGATACGGACCTTGAAATAAAAAAGAGTGACATTTCCTTTTGTCGAGCTGAGCGACAGTACGGATATTGTCAGTCCCGGTATTAATTAGAAATAATATGTATTTTTATGAACAAGAATTTTTAAACGACTTCGTTTGATTTCAACTGCAAGTTTGCAGCTCGGTTTAAAGATTTACAAAATCTTTTCAGCTTCGGCTAGAGCGGAGAATTTTTATACAGGTTTGTACTTTTCCGAGTTAAAACAAATATTTAGAAGTAGTTAGAGAATAGTAGTTAGATAGTAGTTGAAATAAACGAATATCGATTTGAAACATCAGTCTTTGAATTTTTTATACAATCTTGCATATTCTTTCACATATTTTCGCAGTTTCATAAATGTATAAAAATCTAATATTAACAACACTAGTAGATGAATAATAATCAACTGTGGTTTTGAATTTTCATCTCTCAATAGAAATTTAGTAATTTTCACAGTGTATTAATAATGACGATTATACAATCGCATTGAAATTATCACTGAAAATGTATAAAGATGATAAAATATTAAAAAGTCAGTTGTCGTTGGAAACTCAACACGCGAAACAACTAAATTTAGAGATATTTCAAACTGTTCTGCAATTAGCTGACGTACTAAATCATCAAGCTGCATACGTGTGATTAGCCAGCACCGATAATATATATAATATTATCTGTATCGATAATATATAATATACATATAATACTGCAGTAAACAGCTTCTCTTTGGCAAACATTCAAGAAATTTCATCGTGGTCACGTCACGTTCAACGTCAACCGTCACAGTAAAAATTCGGTGAAACCTATTACACGTTCCATCTGTAAAGAAAGACTGGCTACAATGGCTAGGAAAATGTCCCCCATTCTTCAGGATATTCGCTGTTATGTACGCGTCACATTCCGGACTGTGCAGTTATATCTCGCGTGCCGATTTCTCTTTGTGCGAGTAACTCTTGTGCAAGTGGAATTTTTCAGACATAGAAACGGATGTTTCTATTTTCTATTTTTCACTTTTTTTTTTTTCTTTTTTGATTTGCACGTTTAATCCCCCTTGATCCTTGAAACGATTTCTACATGGATGATTACTACAGAGCACCTATATCCACTATATTGATCCGAAATGAAAGTGATGACGAGTGAAAAGAAATTGTTAGTCGTTTGCTGATGGAAGTTTTCAAACGATAAAAAATAAATAAATAAATAAAACTCAAGTTTTTCCCTTGGGTTTAGTCGATTGGCCAGCACTCGTAAATTATAAAAATTCATCCTCGGAAATAACTTGCTCCCTAGTTTATTTTCTAAGTTTACGAGATTAAATTCAACTTTAGAAATGATTTATTCATTTTGGTGTAGTTGACACGGTTACAGCTAATGTAACTAATACAATTAGTTAACGCATAGTTCACAGTTAGAAGTCAATTAGATTGAATTCAATAGCTTATTCCCTAAATAAATTTACGAGATTAAATTCAACTTTAGAAATGATTCCTAATTTAATTTTAGACTAAAATAGTAATATAGCTGATAAACTGAATTCACTAATATAGTTAGTTAATTCATAATCCACAGTTAGAGATCAATTACGAATCTAATCCACAGTTAGATTAAATTCATCCTTAGAAATAGAACTTATTCCCCAGTTTTCCTAAGTTTACGAGATTAAATTCAACTTTTAGAAATGACTTGTCAATTTAATTTTGGGCGAAAATAATGGTATAGTTAACAGAGTTACAGCTAATGTAACTAATACAATTATACACTGTTCACAGTTAGAGGCCAGTTAGACTGAATTCAATCTCAGAAATAACTTATTTCCTAAATAAGTTTGCGAGATATAAATAATGACGTTTGCCAACGACAACAATTAGGATTTGACGACACTTCGTAGGTGTTGGAGAACTCGCACGACGTAATTATCTCGCGTTAAATAAGCCCAGATACATTATCTCCCGCCTAAAGCTATTTCGGCTTAGTGGATGAGCTTTAATTAAAATCGTAATTTTTGTTCCGTGTAATTGTTGTTACAACTGCACCGCGATGTCCACTGACGGACGATTAACATCGAACGTAAATTCCGTTGTATTGCTCGCCTAGATGGACGCTCGCTGCACGTACAGGAGCGAAACGCGTGAAAAATAAAATGCACGGCACGAAATAGAAGTGGCGATTAAGGCCTGTTATTTCCTGTTCGCGCGAAAGTTCGTCGGACAAAATGAAACGTGAGCGATGACGGATTACCATTGAAGCGAATAATATTCGTAACTCGAAGTGTATCGTTTAATTTCATTAACCATAAGCCAGGTATCGACCAAACTGCACGTCGAGAGTTCGAACGAAAGTTTAAACAGAATTTTGTGAATACGGAATTGAAAATTACTTTACGTGCTTCTGGTTTCTGAAATCCAGAGTTGTTTCTTTATTCAACTTTAATGTTAGATTAATAAAGATACGAAACGTTGATATTCGCGATTTGACTCGATGGCTGGAAGATATTGAGTTTAATTTAAATTAGAATCTGTTCAAAGTTATTCTCGGTGAAATTCGGCCATTAGATTTTCAATCGATCAAAATCAAGAGTTGTCACGTTTAATTAGCTTTCGGTCAGCTTTCATTCTACCGTCTATAATTTGTTTGAATAAATACAGTCGCAATTAAACCACCGCAAACGTTTAAATAATTGCTGAAAATTCGTAGAATCTAAATGTCTGATTACTATGGTCATTTTGGTTTTTAATCGATAATCCAGTAACGCTTACATTATTTTATATAGTTTTTGATAGTTATATTTCGATATTATTTATTTATCTATATGATATCTAATAATAGTTATATTTCGATATTATTTATATATCTATATGATATCTAATAAAATTAATATTATATAAATCATTAGATATATACATTTAGATATTGTTCTGTACATATTATAGAATTTCAGACACAATTTATTTTATGAATTGCCTCAATTATTTAAAATCGTGTTTATCGCCAAGTCCACGCTGGAATAATTAACAAGTGAAGAATATTTCGATGAAAATGAATAAAATCGTTACGCCGACACGTAATTTATCACTTTATTTCTCTATAACGCGAATAACACGATTTGTTTGATAAAATATTTTCTCGTCGCAGAATGAGTTTATCGACCGCGCGTTTAATCGTAATAATATAGCGGGGAACGTCAGATAAACTGGCAATGAAATCGAAAAAATAATCGGCGACTGGACACACCCCGTTTAAGCGCGACGAGCATTTAGCATAACGTTAATTCAGACGAAACCTACGGCACGACTGCGTGAAGCAATTACACCAGGGCTAATTAAGATACGCAGATAGTCTAGTAATTTACGAATAATCTCGCGAAATATCATTAACGGAAGGGCGAAATGAAATGCGCCGCTCTTTTTTTTTCTCTCTCTCTCCTTTTTCCTTGTCCGCGATGTTTCGCATTTTCGCACGAAAATTCACCCATCGATAAGCAGTATCGTCAGAACATAAAAATACAAAATTTGTTTTTATGCACAGGCAAAGGGGCGAAATTCGTTATCGCTACACAAACATGAAAGTATAATTAAAAGGGTAATTTGGGGGAATCGTGCGAGTTACGATTATGCTGAAACAAGTATGCTAAACTCCCAAGTTTGCTTAACGCCTGGACATTATTACCATTATTATCATTATTATATTGTAAGTGTCATATAATGAAATTGGAATTGGAATTGCACGCGGAAGAAGGAAAAAGAAAATGTAGTTAGTTCAGGTAAAGTAGTTAGTGAAGTAAAACGAAGTTGAAGAATCATACTCGCGGTTAAGGAATTTTAATCATAGTTCAGTTAGTTAGCGATTGATTTCCTTCCGTGTGATTGAAGAATTCCATTATCGTTTACATTTACTTTTACATATGTACAGTACGAAACAAAATCGTCAAACTTCATGTTTGTCTTCGATAAGAGTCTTTTGATCGGAGAATAGGCCAATACTATACTTGCAAATGAATATCAAAAACGTATTTTTCTAGCGAATGGATTTTAATCCTTTGAACTCAGATTGTTTTCAATGACGTCGCTCGTTCACTCGTATTTATTTTAAAGGAAATTAGGTGAATTAACGTAGAACGATAAAAATTTACTTTTTTTTTTTGTTACGATTTATTTTCTATAATTTCTTAAAGTGCGATAACTTTTAAAACGATTTCCAACATGTTATGTAAAAATCAACGACAGCATCGCACACGAGTTCAAAGGGTTAATGAGTATGATTTCCAGAAACGTATACACCGAAAAATCCATGTTCGAATAGAACGTTGAATCTGGAGTCAAACAAAAGTTCATTTTCGTGGAAAATTGGCTCGTGAAATACCCTTTTTCCACTTCAATTGTGTAACCGAAACTGATCTGCCACCATTTGCTTTGTTAACAGCAGATTTGAATTCGAACACGTAGAGCAGAGTACTTCGCAAGGCTAATGCCTCGAATTCGTCATTATACGTGCCGCGAAACTTGGTAATAGATCCTCGACATTCAACGTGCTGGTTTTGGACGCGGGCATCCTCGTTTCCAAACATGAAAATGGCGTTGAACATTGCCCGCAGTATCCAAGATTATCTTGGACGAACGTGCAATTAAATATCACCACGTGTTATGCAGCACCAGACGAATCATAATACTTCCCGTCAACGCTTGAAATTACCGTTTAGGAGTGAAAATTTTATACCAATCGTCATCGAGTTCCGCTACTTCATCACAAACTCCGTTTCCTCATTTGTTCCGCGAATCGAAGAAAGTTTATCGTCGCGTTACATTCCCCACAATACAATAGGAGGGGCAATTCATATGCAAAAGTGCGAGCTACATTCCACCAAGTGCAATAATGAAAACATAATTCAAGTCATTACCATTCCCAGGAGGCCATTATCCGGTTAATAACTAGAATTTTGCGAGGCCGCGCGCACACCGGTTTTCGAGAGGGTTCGAAACGTTTCGCTTTATCTCGAGCGATCGCGTATCAATATTTCAAATTTTCCGTCCGTACACTCTGATTTATGAGGTGTATGAATATTCGCGGTATATCTATACAATTTGGGAACTGTATTAATTCGGTTATTGTAATTCTCAGAAAAATTGTAGAAACCTATTGTTGAATTTCATAAAATTCAACAAAGCTGTGCATAAGTTAGTTTAAACAACATGAAAATTCTGCCGGCTTTCGTCGAAACATGTAACAAATGGAAACGGGAATAATTACATGAGCTTTCATATACACCGTTCAACAATTCCTTTTTTTTTTTTTTTTTTTCTAAATGTTTCTTGAAAATACACAAAACACTCATTCGGTTAATATCTTTGAATGAAATTTGTATTCAGGGAGGTACGAGTTTTAATTATTTTCATTTTCAGATATTTTTGTCTTCGCTCCTACGGATAAATAGAAACATTTTGAACGACCGAAGTCTAAAATTCATATCAGAGAAATTAAACTCGAAGGGTGAGAAGAATTTGTAATACGACAAAGAATATATTTTGTTGATATGTTCAATGAAAACAATCATTGTAAATCTAGAAAATTTACCAGTGCACCGCTCTATTAATTCTTTGTAAGTATCATCTTGAAATCCGTATTTTCATTTAATTTGTGTAATAATAGGATACGATTCTTCCTTAAATAATCGCTAGAAATTACACCTCTGCTATGCGACTGAGTCACGCTAGTTGACAAAATATCCAGCGTCCAGAAATAAAATAAACTAATCCCCCGAATACTAGCATCAAAATAACACTAAATGAAAAATAAATTATTCCTAAATACTAGCGTTAAAGTAGACCACCCTAAAATGCCAATGTTAAAATAAACTGTACCTAAATGTTTAAGAGATAAATAAACTCCAGCTCCAACCTTCAGGGTGAATACTAATACTAACATTAAAATAATATTAAACGAATGATATTAATATTAAAATAAACTATCCCCAAATACTAGCGTTAAAATAAACTGTCTCTAAGCACTAGCGTCGAACTAAATTATCTCGAAATACTAGTGGTAAAATAAACTGCTCCTAAATACCAGAGATAAATAAACAACCCCTGCAAGGCGAATGCAGCCCGTACAAACCTACCACGCGTTCGCCTTCTCCATCCTTCAAGGTGAATACTAATATTAAAATTATATTATTTTGAATTATATTAAATTTCTTCTGTTGGTACAAAAAATTATTTTTGCTGTTTTAACAGTGAAAGGCAGTGTGAGATTTTATATTTATCAGTGGGCAAAGGACATCATTATATTTCTGAAAATTCTTCTATTTTACTAAATTCTTATTTCTTATTTCTTCTATCTTCTTATTTCTTCTACCTTTTACTAAATTCTTCTAACATTTTAGTGTATATAAGTGTGGATAATGGAAATTTTAATTGTATTAAAATTTATGGTAATTAACTTTCTACGACAGGACTCTTAATTTGCAATGTTTTGAAATCCGCGAATCGATTTGGAAATGTGTGTCCTGTAGACACGCGACGACTACGTGCTTTGTTTAGGTTTGCTGATTCATTCGTTGTATAGACAAGTATGTATATTTACACGTGAGATGTATGTACGTTTACAATTGACCAACTGATAGTGGTTATTGTAGTTAGAAATGTCAGGAGATCGTCGGCACTGTTCGTTGGTAATGTATACACGACTCTAAACACGGAGAGCCAAGTTCAAATCCTTTGGTCTTCGCCTTGACTTAAGAACAAGTCGTTAAGAAGAAATCCAATGCTTAAGCCAGTATGACACTTGATTCATGGGAACCATCTTCCCGGTACCGACGACGCATGACGCTAGAAGGAACCTGGATGAAAAGTTAAAACTTATAACAACAATTAACATTGTTTGTTACTCCTCACTTCCCATAGTGTTCAAAACGATGTTTGTCGAGCGCAACCCTGAAATATTGAGTGTTAAGAGATTTAGCGGACGGATATTCTCAAAATGCTGACCATGGGAGGAGTTCGTGTACTGACACAAAATAACGACGGTCTCTCTTAACTTTGTAAAATTGCAGGAAACTGAATTGAAAATAAAACTCGCTGACCATGAAAGTTCTCATACAGGAGCAATACACGTCGGCGATTCCCTTTTTTTTTTTTTAAATTGCAAGAAACTGATAGAAAATATAATTCGCAGACGAGTCTGCTTCCCAAGAGATCCCTGCAAATCTCAGCCTCGGGTACGTGGAATCGTCCCCAAAGACCGACAAGCCGGTGCGGTTCCTGCGAGGTGGTTTTTGGATTCGTTAATAATCGACATTTTCCTTTTTCCTTTGGATGTGACAAGTGATCAAGACTAGTTTCCGTGATATTCCACCCCAAAAAACTGCCACTGTTGAAGGAAGTAACTATATCAAAAATATATGAAATTTTTCTTTATTAGATCTCCCACTCAGAAGATAATTAATTGATATCGAAAATATTGGAGTCGAATTACTTTCTATAAAAATTCTCAAATATTATTCCTTCTTACTTTCTTAAAACAACCTTCGAATTATATTAAATGTCTTCTGTTGGTACAAGAAATTATTTTTGCTGTCTTAACATTAAAAGGCAGTGTGAGATTTTATTTTTATCAATAAGTAAATGACATCGTTATATTTCTGAAAATTCTTCTACAACATTTTAGTGTTTGACTAGCGCTTATTTCATTTGGAAGTTAGGTTGTGAATTATGAAAATTTTAATTGTGTATTAAAATTTATGGTAATTAACTTTCTACGACTCTTAATTTACAGTGTTTGGAGATCCGCGAGCCGATTTAGAAGTGTGTGTCCTAGACACGCAACGGTTACCTGCTTTGTTTGGGTTTGCTAATTCTTTCGGTGTATATAGACGAGCATGTATGTATACACGTGAGATGTATGTATGTTTACACCTGACGAATTAATAGTGGTTATTGTAGTTAGAAATGTCAAGAGATCGTCAGCGTTGTTAGTAACGTATACGACTCCAAACACGAGGAAACCAAGTTCAAATCCACTTCGCCTAAACTGAAGAAAACAAGTCGTTAAGAGGAAGCCCATCTAAGACCTAAATGATGACACTTGAATCATGGACTGGCGACGACGTTACCGGGCACCTCCTTCCCGGTACTGACGACGCATGACGCTGGATGAAAGGAAGCTGGATGAAAAGTTGAAACTTATAACAACAATTAACATTCATTGTTGTTACTCCTCGCTTGCCATAATGTTCAAAACAATGTTCATCGAGCGCAACCCCATAATATCGAGTGTCGAATATTTAGGAGACTGATATCCTCAAAAGGCCGCTGACCGTAAGAGCGAGCAGTCGTATACAGGATAAACTAAATGTTTACGATCTCTTCATTTTGCAAAATTGTAGGAAACTGATCGAAAACAAAACTCGCTGACCGTGGAAGTTCTTACACAGACGCAATGCACGACGACGATCCCCTTTTTTTTTTAAATTGTAAGAAACTGATCAAAAGTAGCTATATCAAAAATATATGAAATTTTTTTTAATTTAATTTCCCGAACGTGCACTCAGAAGCAGTTAATTGATATCGAAAATATTGGAGTCGAATTACTTTCTATAAAAATTCCCAAGCATTATTCCTTCTTACTTCTTTAAAAGTACCTTTGAGTTATATTAAATTTCTTCCGTCGATGTAAAAAATTATTTTATTGTATTTTTGCTGTTTCAACATTAAAAGCAGTGTGAGATTTTATACTTGTCAGTGAGCAAAGCACATCGTTATATTTCAGAAAATACTTTTATTGTAATTCAGCGTTTGACAAGCGCTTATTTTATTTGGAAATTAGGTTGTGAATAATTGAAATTTTCGAATTATCGCGTGTAATACTATGTATTTGTGAAACTGTGGAAATAAAAAATTATCACAACGATAGAGAAGTTATATCAGTTGGATAATGAGTTTATTCGCATGCCTAAGAGAATTATACAGAACAATTTATAATTTAATATATCTTAAAATAATTTAATATAATTTAATTGCTAATATTACTAGTCCCTAAGCACTATTGGCAAAATAAACTACCCCCAAATAGTGTTAAAGTAAATTTAAAGTAAGTGCTCCTAAATACCAGAGATAAATAAACCACCCATGCAAGGCGAAACCAGTCTGTACAAACTTACCACGCTAGCTTCATCCTTCCAAATGAATACTAATACTAACATTAAAATGCTAACATTAAATGACTACCGATGTTGAAATAAACCGTTCTTAATTACTAATATTATTATAAATTATTTCTAAGCACTAGCATCAAAATAAACTACCCTCGAATACTAGTGTAAAAGTAAGCTGCTCCTAAATGCCAGAGATAAATAAACCACCCATGCAGTCCGTACCACGCCAGCTTCAT
>NW_025109283.1:100528-112502 GCF_011392965.1 Frieseomelitta varia
TAAATATTCGTAAGTACTAGCGTCGAAATAAACTACCCCTCAAATACTAGCGTTCAAATAAACTGCTCCTAAATGCCAGAGATAAATGAACCATCCCTGCAAGACGAAAGCAGTCCGTACAAACTTACCACACTAGCTTCATCCTTCAAGATGAATACTAATACTAACATTAAAAGGCTAACATTAAATGACTACCGATGTTAAAATAAACCGTTCTTAATTACTAATATTATTATAAATTATTTCTAAGCACTAGCATCAAAATAAACTACCCCCAAATACTAGTGTAAAAATAAGCTGCTCCTAAATGCCAGAGATAAATAAACCACCCATGCAGTCCGTACCACGCCAGCTTCATCCTCCAAGGTGAACATTAATACCAACACTAAAATACTAATATTAAAATAAACTATCCCTAATTAGTATATGTAAATATTCGTAAGTACTAGCGTCGAAATAAACTACCCCTCAAATACTAGCGTTCAAATAAACTGCTCCTAAATGCCAGAGATAAATGAACCATCCCTGCAAGACGAAAGCAGTCCGTACAAACTTACCACACTAGCTTCATCCTTCAAGATGAATACTAATACTAACATTAAAAGGCTAACATTAAATGACTACCGATGTTAAAATAAACCGTTCTTAATTACTAATATTATTATAAATTATTTCTAAGCACTAGCATCAAAATAAACTACCCCCAAATACTAGTGTAAAAGTAAGCTGCTCCTAAATGCCAGAGATAAATAAACCACCCATGCAGTCCGTACCACGCCAGCTTCATCCTCCAAGGTGAACATTAATACCAACACTAAAATACTAATATTAAAATAAACTATCCCTAATTAGTATATGTAAATATTCGTAAGTACTAGCGTCGAAATAAACTACCCCTCAAATACTAGCGTTCAAATAAATTGCTCCTAAATGCCAGAGATAAATGAACCATCCCTGCAAGACGAAAGCAGTCCCCGGTGGTACAAACCTACCACGCGCTCGCCAGCTTCATCCTTCAAGCGGTATCAGCACGAACGGGCAGCGAACAGTGCAAGCGAACCTCTCAACGGAAGTTGTAACACGCTTCCGATACGATATAAATAAGCGCGGCCGATACGTGACGCACATGGGAGGGAAACAACCCAAGCGCCAACCCCTCCGTGCATCCTCGCGATTCGTCACTTCGCCGCACGACGATTCTCCAACGAACGATCCCTAAGGTCGGGCTAGTGTTTTTGTGTCCGGCATGTTGCCTAGATACGTTCAAATACCGGCTGCACGACTTCCGGCTATACGTTAAAGGCCGATGTGCCGTGTGAACGGCGGCCCGCATTAGCACGATAACCGGATGTCGGACGGCGGCGATCGATCCTCATCGGTTTCGCGGTAAATGGCACGTCGAATCGATACCGGTGGTGTCTACGCTCCGCGGGACGTTAATTTTTCTCCGGATATGTACACGGCGAGTTCGCCGAGTCTCGCTGCGAGCACATTCTACCCGTGAAACGCGGAAACATTTTCGTCGTTTGTAACTTTAATGATTCGAACGGCTGGACCGTTACCGGAAGCTGGATAGGGATTTACGACGCCGCGTCGGATGAAATTGTTGAGGGTTTTATTGGCGTGGTCGCCGGGAGGGGAAAACGGAGTTGCAGCGAGGGGATTGTTCCGTACGAGAGATCGGTTCCTTTTTTTTTTTTTTTTTTTTTGTTTTCGTATGAGAATGCTGCTGAATTCTTGTGTTTTGACCATTTTTTTCAACACTAGAACTGCCGAGGACTAGAGTATCGAAATTGAGTCAAAGAAATGGGAAAGATAACGAACGCCGACATTTACTCGTATATTTTAGAAAAATCATCCAAATTTCTGAAAAACATAAGACATTGTAAATCCGCGAAATTACTCTACAAAGAAATTATAAATTGGTCATTTGATGGTTCTAGTGTTAAAAGTGATTATCGAACAAATTTCGAGTCGCCAAATACGATGCATTTTGACGAATGATGTTACAATTATTACGATTTCTTTAGTCAATCGATACTCGTGATCTTTCGGTCCATTTTCCTCGTCTGTAATTTTTGATCTAAATTCTTTTCACAATCGTTCTATTAACGTAGCTTTTCGGAAACTTATTTTCACGATATCAGCAATTTCCATTCATGTTTCGTTTTAATACGTAATATTTAATACAACAATATATAACATGTGATAATAAAACAATGTATATTATATTATAACAACGTGTACAATATTATTGCAATATCGTTGCATAATATATGACAATAAAATAATTGTTATATTCACATGCAAGCTTATTCATTAATTGAAGTCGTAGCGCAGAAAGGAAGTGCGCAGCTTACAGAACGCGCAAGTTAGATTATTTCGAGTAAATTAAGTTTTTCATCCTACGAGGAGACGAAATAAACACGTTCATATTAAATGTTGGTTTCCAACGTTTCCCCGTTTAATTCGTTGAAACTCTACGTGTTTTTATGTGCGTCACGCCACGTGCAACAATTTCCACGTGCGTGGGACTTTCTGTTCGGTTGCAT
The DNA here is from genome assembly GCF_011392965.1 of Frieseomelitta varia. Lineage (NCBI taxonomy): Eukaryota > Metazoa > Arthropoda > Insecta > Hymenoptera > Apidae > Frieseomelitta > Frieseomelitta varia. The sequence goes on from NW_025109283.1 coordinate 103,081, forward strand.
AAATTTTAATCTTCGTTCCTCGTGAAAGAGTGGAGCAAGCGAAGGCAAGAGAGAACCGGACGCAAACGAAGAACAATAGCGGTTAATAAATGTTTGTTGATCGTTGGAACAGAGGATTGGACAATTGTATGCGTATTACAATTGCAAGTGACGCTGTGAATACTTATTAATATGCACGTAACACGTTAATTGACAATGAATGTATGTAAAATTTACGAAACGTGCGCGTATGTATGCACGTGCATACGTTTTATATCACGTCACAATTTAGCAGTTATTAATAATCGTTAATTCGGCGATTAATAAGCTGAGAAGCAAACGGCGATAGAAATTTTCTTTCAACGTCCGAAATTTAAAATCTCTGCACGCGTAATCAATTTATTTCGAAGATTCAGGTAAGTTCCAAGGTAAAAAAAAAAATTCATTTGAAGAGTGCCTTCAATTTCTGTACATTGAAATTCTTCGTTAGATTCCAACAAGCGAAAATATTACCAAACTTTGGATTTTCATGCATTTTCACGTTTTCCCGAACGCGACCGAAGAAACCTTCAAGCAGAAAATTTCCTTCACCTACGAAACATTATTGAAAGTACTCCGCTTTGGATATTTAAAACTTCGAACGTTCCATTCTTACGTAGTACGTAAACTGCGAAAATTCAGAAACTCGCTAGCCCGGCGAGTCTCAATATGAAACGGAGTCGCGGAGTTCTTCGTGCAGCGATGAAACCTCATTTTAAAAACGGAGCTCGGAAATCGGACGAAAGAGGCATGCAGCGAAAGACAACGACGAGTGCGTTTTTAAAGGGTGAACGAGAGACCGATTCTAATAAAAGGCCGAGCCGAATTTCCTTTCTGTTACCTGGATTTACGGCGTGGCAGTGGTTGAGGAGCGGCAGCCAACAGAGGAGTAGCACCGCTCTCTGCATCTGAAACAAAAACCGCAAGGAATTTTTCACAAGACGTTTAATTGCTGTTCCGCGGCGCCGGCCGGATCTTCTAATCTAATTACACGCTGATTAAAACGCACGAGGCTGGTTCCAAGCCGAAACCACGAAATCCAAAAGATACGCGGGCGAGCGTTAATTGCAAAAAGGAACCGCCAATCAGCTCGAGGAACGCCCCGCGGAACGCGCGTACGGATATTTATAACGTGCAACACGTTTACAACAAACCGTCGATGCGAGAGAACGAAATTTCTGACGAAATCTTCTGGCAGTTTGTTTCGCGAGTTTGGTAGATATTGTTGTAAAATCGGCAAAATGGTAATGCGTGTCCATTTGTCGAAATGGCCGGCATGCATTTCGTGTTTTGGAAGCATCTTGATTATACCAACAACACTTTCCACGAGTGCAGAATTCAATTCTAAGGCGTGTAGTAGTGGTGTATTGTGGCACATCGAACATTTTCTTTTTCAATCATTTACATTTAGACACTTAGTAGAACGTACACTCTTTTTTGGAACGACACTTTTTTTTTGGATATTTGGTATTTTATTGTGGATTGTTGCGTATGTATATTTTATAATACAATATAATACAATAAATTAATATTAATTAATATTAACGGAATATTTATCATATTGCATGTATTATATTTATTGCAAATATAACAACGTATGTATTGTACATTGCATAATGCATAATACGTAATTTATATTTTTATATTATATAATTTATATGGTAAGTATTCTGTTTATTGTACGCAATTTATAATTTTATTATATAAATATAGTACTTGTCCTAAGATTTTTGAGCGAGGATGAAAGTTCGTATGACATTTCTTACTTATTTTACATTTGTGCCCATTCACCACGGAAAGTATGTATTTCAAAGTCACTTTTCATCGAATGAGTCATCAAAGAAAACAGTTGAAATATTTTATCATACAAAGAAATATTTTAGACAAACAAATTGAGTGGTTTCGAGAGAGATATTAATTAATGTAATTGATATTTTTCAATGTTGTAAATTAATGTAATTGATAATTTTAACGTTTATACGTTTCGAAAGTACCTCGACTTCAAATTCTCACCTGTTATACTAAACAGTTTGCACAAGCGTGTATATTAAAGAATATCAACGTCGAAAACGATCAATTCTCCGTCAGAAAATACAGTTTTCGGTACGGTCAATCGTTTCGACAATGTTTCGGCTTCAAATTCTACGGCCAGTCAGCGAACCAAAGGGGTTCACCACTTTGATCGCTCAATCTAGGAACAGTCTGTACAAGCGTGCACGGCTGCATCCGTACACACTGGGAGGACCAATCTTCCGGTATCCGTTCTGGCGAAAGCAAATGAACTCGAACTTGAACAGAGGCCTGCGCGCGCGTACACGCACGACCGATCTCTGCATATACGGAGGCAGCCGTGCAAGAGACAGCCGCGGTATACACTGAATTTTCCACGAAGCGGAGCAGACTTTTAGTTTTCGGGACCAGGCCGTGGATCCTCCGTGCAGGAACAGAGAACGAACTGGCGAACGACCGATTTGTCAAATTGATTCGACCGGCGAACGCCCGGAATTTTAAGTTCGGGATCCCGTCGCCGCGGTTACCACACTCGAGACCCGTCGGCGGCTAACTTTGCAAACGTGGGACACGCGAAATTACGCAGGGGAGAAAACTTGAAGCCTCGAAACTCGTGTTTTCCTTCTGAGGAAAGGACGTACGCATGACGCTTGGAACTGTACTTCCGGCAGAATGTGCAAATTTCGAATGTCGCTGATTCAACGTTTTTTTTGCAAACGAACGAGAGGAACGTCGGTCGGAAATTTTAAGTCGAACTGTCAAATTAATTGAGATGTCTGCGACAAGGATCCGGAACCTTTCTTCTTCTGGTTGGAATGTTTGGAAATTTGTCGAACGTGCCGAGGACTGACCGCGAAGAATCGCAAATGGCGGAGGCTCGAGATTCTTGTCCTCTGCTAAAACTTGTTACGATTCATTACTGTGTAGATTTATTTTTGAAGAGTCAAACGTCATTGTACAACAATTTCTTGGCTTCTAAAAGTATGCATTTTAAACGTGTGACGATTATATTCGTCAAACATAGAATATGTGCAGCTGCTGTAAAATTGAACCAAATTATAAGGAAATAGCACTAGTTTTTTTCTTTTTTTTTGAAAAATCAATAATTTTGATTTGTTTAACTTAATTAATATCGATAGCAAGAAAATATTTAGGAATGATGCAAAAATTTTAAGATTACTACTCAAATAGTCTTAAAATATTCTAAAATATCTAAGATATTTACAAATATGTTTTATTTCCCACAAGAAATTTAATTCAAGGTGTCAAATTGTAATTATTTCTCTAGTATTACACGAAAAATAGCCATTTCTTCAGTACACTCGTCATTCATAGCCAAAAAGTTAAGAAGTTCATTATCTTCAACTGTGCATCAACAAAGCTTCTGCCAAATTGACAAAAATAGATGTTTCGATGAATTTTAAGAGTAAGACATTTAGAACTAGCCGATGCTCATTTACAAATATCTATCACGTTAAACGACATTGAAATCACGATTTCCAGCTAACGAGCGCAACGCGAGCGCGTGTATCTTGAAAAAGATGTCGCAGACGAACGAAACAGGACTTTAATAATCCTGGCAAGTAGCGCGGCCGTAAATATGAATTAAGCAAATGACGGGGCTTCATTAAAATTGCACCATCGATTGGTTCCGAATGTGGAGCGATCTCGCGCGGCTAAATCCACTTAAAGCCAACAGCAGGGTGGAAAAGCCGGTATTTCGAAGGCGATTCCACGAGAGGGGGAGCGAATGTACATTCTCAGCCATTACGCGCCAATACTATAATCCAAAAATTGCTGTATGTACTTTGTGCGATCGGTACCACGCGCTTCCTTATCTGCTATTCGTATCGTATCGTCTCGAGATCTTTTCTCTGCACGGTATGATTCGAGCATTTACCTAAGATTATACTTATTGTTAGCGAGTGAATTTCCAATATGCACGTTGTACAGTCGACGATCAATTCGGATCGATGCTGAGTTTAACATTTTCGTGATTTTCTCGATCGTTTGTTTGAACCAGAAATGATTTGTTTTCTTCCTTCTTATGAAAATTGAAATTATTCTGTGAATGTGAATACCTGTGCAGTAATATAGTAATCATAATGTTAACTTCTGATCGTGTTTGAAAATTTTCGAGACACGTATGAATTTTCTAGATTTCTTTCTAATGTTTTATATTAAAGAATAATATACAAATTGTTCGATCTTTGATTTTCTCGAAAACGAAAGCTCTAACACCAAAACTACCAAAGCACGAAGATTACACCAATGAAATTAAAGTGCAAAGTGAATAGTGAAATGTTTATAAATATAACAAAGGACGCAAACTTTTATTCGTTATTACAAAAATTATCCAAAATCACTAAAAACATCAGAATCGTATTTTGAAAAATTAGAGATTGGTCATTTTGACCAGTTGGTAGTTCTAGCGTTGAAGAAAAAACTTTCCCTCCCTTTCGACACAATTTTACACGCGAAATCACCTCCCACTCCATATTTAAGAATCGACAAAACTAATTTCATCGGAACCTAAAAACTATTCCCGACCCGATCTAAGCTCAGAATTGTCGGATATCTGTTTCGAAGAAGATTGGGGGAGAAGTCAAGAGAAAGCAAAAGCGGATGAAAATCGCTGTACCTAGAACCGATCAACGTGATCCCGTGAAACGGTCAAAGTTAAAACGTCGAACGACCATGAATTTTCGTCGACAGACGTTGCTTCACTCTGCGTAAAAAGTGAAAAGGAACTGTTGACACTGGCGAACAATCGAGAAACCTCTTTGCAAATATTTCGGTCCCTTTGAAATCGACCTTGGGCAAACACTTAAAACAGCGATATTTTTAGTATCTTCTTCGAGGATTGAATCAAATAAAGGCAGCCGGGATATGCAAATATTTGCCCCGACACGGGCGCAACGATCTTTTTCTTCACGGTCTCGCGACCGGCAGACTGTGAATTTAATTTGTTATTATCTTAACAGTTAGTTATTAAGTAGTAGCATTTGAATATTTCGCTGAACCATCGAGAAATAAAATTTATCATCTTTGATAAAAAAATTACTGGCGTTTATATTTTGCTACTTAACGCTCATCATCATTATTTTTATTATTGTTATTATTATTATTATAAAATTGTTTTATTATTATATTGTATTATTGTTATTGTTATTGAAAAACTTTTCAATCTTGCAAGACTGAAGATTCGTTTCGGTAGAAACTTGTTACAGAAGAAAGTGATCGCAACGTTAATCGAAGATCAATATAATGAAACACTGTTCACCAATCTTCGAGCTTTTATCGTCCCTATTAGCATGATTAAGAAGATACATGAACACAAACAAATCACGGAAACTGACCGGAAGTTTGCCCCAAGCTTTCCACGAACTTCTTATCAAGCATTCGTTTGTCTTGGATTCGCGCCAGATAATTGCTATCGGAAGTCGGAGAATGCCAGCCTTCAACTAAAGCGTTTGCCCTTTGAAATTAATGTTTACCAGCGGCATACATCCCCGCGAAACTTATAAAATACATTACAAATTTCTCAGCTGCTTTCGACCTGCTCGAACATTTCAAGCTGCTTTCGAACTTGCGAACGACGCCGGTAAGTTTTTTTTTTTTCGCAGAGTGAAATTACGACGAGACAACAAAATTAGCGCTTTAATAAGTAATTACACAAGTTTGTATTCTTCTTTTATTTTTCTTTTTTTTTTTTCTTTTTCTTTACAAACAATCCAGTAACCGACGAAAGTTTGTTGAACAACGTTATAAACTGTAGCCGACGTTTTCAATTTAGCCGGCAGACCTTTTGACAAATTTTTTTCATCAACTTCGTCCGACAAAAGATTTCAGTCAACGATACTCATTGAAAATTCTTAAATTCTTGAACGAGGAGAATTTCACGCGTGCGCCCATCGATTGTAGCAAGCACTTTTCAAACAATTAGGGAAACCCGAGAACTATGCAAATGAATCAGTTGCGTTGTAATTTCAACGGCTCGATGAAAGAATGCTCGTTCGTTAAACACATACGGTAGTTGTCAGGGGCACGTGCAACCATTTGTAAGAATCGCGACATTATCGAGCGCACAAAAGCATATTTCATTGAACAACGTTAATGAAAGTTGTTCACTGAGCGTAACCGGTTGGTATCTTACTGCTCCGATCATTTTCACGACACGAAGGCGTCGCGAATTTAAATGTCGACATTTCGAAAACGCACAGCGAAAAAATCTTCCACAGATTCGCTCCATTTTAGAAAAAATGAAACGCAAGAAAAGAAGAAACGAAATGGTTGTAATATTCTCACTTGTTCAATCAAATAATAAATTTATTCGATGCGGACCGAGTCAAGAGATTAATGTGCGCCAAACAGCGTACAGTCACAGATCAAAATGATCGATACTCGCATTGCTGCAAATGGCCAACCTTTTTATTACACAGACGATACGATAATTCATTAATTATTCGACAATCTTGAACCATTCAATATAATTCATTAAATATATGATAACGTTCATTAAACAGAAGATATTATAAGATGGTGATGTGAATGATAAAGTAGCATGATAAGATCAACAACATAAGTGTAAATAAATAAATGGAAAATATTTCTCTCTCGTTATATTAGCCAAGTTTCAAACAAGTCTGAAGATACATATATATGGAGAGCACAAGGTATTTAGTATTTTTTTGTTCCTTTTCGTCAGGCGAGACTGCGGTGGTAATATCCGTTGCGACAACCATTGTCGAGTAAATAAATTTCTTGCGACAAAGGTCCGATCGGCTGTGCTAGATACGTAGTCAACTGAACAGTGGTCGAACATTGTTAGTTTTCGTTTTCCAAGGTACATGAAATAGGCAGGACAGCTGGCTTACCGAGAGCTATCGGTGCTGGCTAAACGTATTTGTTGGTAATTGACGCGGTTTGCATATCAAAGTCGGGTCAAAAATGAATTGAAAGAAAAAGAAGAAAAAATATTAGGGCTGGAATTGTTTTAGTAGGATTTTCGGACCTGTGACGATAACAACCCTTTCCTCAGGCAACGAAAATTTTTATAATGAAGTATTATATAGTATATTATATACATTATATCATACATGTACTAATATTAACTCGGTTCTCTAATCATCGATACGCCTCTTTCAATGTTCTTTTATAAAATGCATAAAATGTCATCAGAAAAACCCCTAGTCTCTAAGAAAAATTACTTATCAATGTTTATTGACACGCTTCTTGGAATTTGTTAAAATTTAATTCATTCGTCAGTGACCGACACACTTCTTCTTTTTTTTTTTTTTTTTTTTTTTTTAATGAAATTTAAAATATTTAAATTGCTTAGTTTCAGTTGTCATTACGTAATATTAATTTCAAGTAACCGTTAAACTTCGTAACTGTACGCAGCGATGCGTCGAAAATTAGTGAGTTCCGCGAGATACTTTCGCCGATTAATTCCATCTTTTGGATCGATATACAATAGAGCGTGAAATCAGGATACGTTACTTTAAACACTGACTTTCTCAGCAGCTGTGTGCATAATGGTATTCATCACTGCGTAAGTGGTGAATTTAATAGCGGTGTCACATCCAAGATGGCTTGACATTTTTCTGTGCCTCGCAGGTATGTATACACCGTGTCTAGCAGCCAAGGTTCAAGAGAAAAACTGAAGATCAGTACGGAGCATCGATTTTACGTCAGTGCAAAGTGGAAAGTGTTTTTCCACGAATATCAAGGATAAATTAAATCGTCGAGTCTATCTTATACGCGTAACTTCGACGAGAATAATACTGTTGGGAACTTTGTAAACGATAAACGGATGATTCCTTGTCCAATTGATCTCTCATCAATTTGTTCCATCGCTCGTATTTTAGATTCGTCTTGCTCAAAGTTCATTTTGTGGTATTTGGAACTTTATTGGAACATGCTTTTTTCTTGTATAAAATTGTATTATTCTAAAAGTATCCTTTTTTTTTTTTTTTTCAATTTTCACTACTCTAAAAGTACCCTTTTTTGTTGTATAAAATTGTTGTATAAAATTGCACTATTCTAAAAGTACCCTTTTTTTCAATAAACACTTATTTTTTATACCTTAAGGTCACAGTTATATTTTTTTCTTTTTTAACAATCAAGTTATATTTATTTTCAGATATTTCTGTAATGCGTAGAAAAATGAATTCAATAAATTCGTTGTCAGTGACTCACATCATATTTCTCTATTATTATCATCTTAACCGACGAAACGAACTTTCTTCCAAATGTGCACAATTTAATCTGTCATTTCGTCAGAGTGAAACGATCGAGCAAAGCGACGAGGAGCACATTTTTTTACACACAGAACGACGAGGGTGAGAATCAATTCACATTTGCAGTACGAGCAAAGCAAAGTTCACTACTTTCAGTCGAGTCTCGACTTTCCGCTGTCCACTAGGTGATTAACACGGACGTTGTGGAATGGCGCGACTCGAAGCACGTCTCGAAGCTACACGTGGGTGGAATCCGGCCTAGATTTTTTCACCAAGCCCTTTCTCTCCGCGAAATGGAATAAATTAACATGCCAAATCTGGCTCTTTTTGAGCGGTTGCCCCTGAGAACTCCAATAAAACCGGCGTACAACGATAAATAGAATGGCGAACGGGGCGGGAGGGGAGTGGCCGTGGCTTTGCCTCATGCTTTAATAAGCATGCGTCCGATACGAAGTTTTCATCCAGCAGAGATATTGGCCTTTCGAGCAACTATGCGCGGATACGACGAGACGTTTTTTATTTTCATGAAATTTTCGACAGATACAGAGACCTCAAGCACATTCTGAGGAAACACGGGTTCTCCGATACACCCGCGTTGAGGGTTACTACGATACTTACCAGCGTCGTGAAAATATTTAATATAATATACTGAAAATTCTTGCGTACCACGAATGAAAGACTGAATATCGGAAATCTGTTGCAAACATTAATTACTTGCTGAAAATATTATTGTATGGAGAGGGCTTAAAAGTCGAGCCATTTGTGCCATAGAAACATCCATCTTTTGGAACAGAATTTGGACTACGACAAATAGAACCAAAATACATGGCGTAGCACACCATTTCTATCAAAAAATACCAAATAACAATCTAAGCAGAAAAGAAAGGATAGCTATGACCAGGCTTCGAACAGGACACTCCAAAACAGAACCTCCTTTCTGCAACACCTGCAACCTACAAATCACCACCCAGCACCTATTACATGAATGCAGAAAATACCGAAGCATAAGAAGTAAATATGGATTAAACCAAAACACCGCTCTAACCTGCCAGAAACAACAAAAAAACGTTGTCAACTACCTAAAGGAGACCCAACTACTAGACCAGTTATAAAGAGTCAATTTTGACACGTCGCTAAAGACCTCGTAGTCGA
>NW_025109283.1:113065-147695 GCF_011392965.1 Frieseomelitta varia
TACCTAAAGGAGACCCAACTACTAGACCAGTTATAAAGAGTCAATTTTGACACGTCGCTAAAGACCTCGTAGTCGATGCGACGCTAAACCCCCATATAAAAAAAAAAAAAAACATCCATTTTTCTTGTCGAAAACCTTGAATCGATGGAAGAGTTCAATTATAATTCGTCGATTCACGACTTTAACATCAAAAGAACGTTTGCACGATGGTAGCTGTTTTTAATGATAAGTGACTTACAGTAAATCCCATTAATATTCGAACTATTACATTATATTATATTCTACTGTAACACAATGTACGACTATAAATCTAGGTTCATTTCAAAACTTGAAGCCTCTATTTTCAAAATGCATCGTTCATTATATTTTACGTTTATGTGTATAATTACGGATGACAACGTGAACATACTATTCTTCTCGAAAAATGTTGCAAATTGTCACAGTATGTAAAAGCATTGAAAAATTTCTTTCACGACTGAGTCTGCAATGAGTTTTTGAATGAACCCTTGTAGTAACTGAAAGTCCTGATATTCTACGATACTCATCTCAACGATGACATTGATAATGAAGCACTAGATTGTGTCACAGTAACGAAATATTTCACCGTGACTCGCGAATATCGTTCAAGGTCATCATTAATGAGCAAAATCAGCGCGACACTCTCAGCAGAAGTCAAGACTGTGCATCGTTAATAAACGTAATCTAGAGTACATCTGCCGTGTATGCGCACCGTACACACATATGCATGCTTAGGAACGGAATTAAGTCAAGTCATGTACTTAGGAAATTGAATCAAACTCGATATCCAAGTTTCAGGGAAGTAACAGTGTTTCAATAACTATGTCTGTTTCATACGAATGTACTCGTTCACGCAAACAATAAACGAGTACGTACGAACGTAACGAGACGAATGAACTCATTTTATTAACATACTCATTTGTACAAGCAACGAACGGATTTACTTTGTACAATGTAGAAAGAAAAGTTTGTCCGATGAATTCTATATTCTTCGATTCGATAGAAATGCATATAAAGAGTCTGCCGCACAATTGACCTTGATCTTGAATTTCAAGGTCAAAAAATTTTTTTTTCATTTTTCTGATTTACGAAACTTTCCCAAACTTTTCCCAGAGATTCGAGTGGCGCTTGCAAAAGGTTCGATTCGTTCTAATATCGAAATTCTTGTCAATAAATTTAGATATTCATTCGAAATTAATTTGTGAAGGATATTTTTCAAGTACTGCAAGGATCTTATCGATAATGTTTCACGAAACGAATTTTGCTTCGAATTGGATTCGACTCGGACTTATCGCCGACGAATATAAACTTGACGAAAAGAAAGATTAAAATTAAAAGATATAAGTTCTACCGATCATCAGCTTGAAAGTCAATTGAAAAATGTATGTATATTTACATAACATAAATACTTTCTCAAGTGAATTTAACATATAAACTTCACAAAAGGAAAAACGAAATTTGAAAAATCACGCACGCGTTAATTCCACGTCTGTCTTCTTAACAAGTTGGTTTGTAGCGACGAATGTTTTACGAGTGTTCACGATAATATTCGAACCCCATGAAACGAACTTCGAACGCGTCGAACTCGGCTCGGATTTACAAGTTGAACACGCGTTGAAAATTTCATTCGCGTCACCGGCTGTTTCCAAAAGAGTTCGACCGAACGTACGAAAACCGACTTGCGAGGTGCTCGATCCCATCTCCAGTTTGTATCGACACACTATTGTGTATATACGTGTAGGGGAGGTGGTACCACAGGCTGCGTCGCGCTGATACTTGCCCTCGACGGCTGCCTGGAAATTGTATTAGCGCCGGCTCGGGGTCCATGCAAGAAGTAGGCCGTTCCAGTTGCACTCTCTCGCGGAGAGAGAACGCGGCAAAGGTCAAAAGTGCATGAATTGTTGCGAAGTGCCTCGGCCCTCCACTTGGTAAAGCAGTACAATGCGATCGGTGACCCCGTTTCGCGTTGTCGGCCTGAAAACCACCGGCGACTGCTGACATTGCTGAAAAGCGCCCGCGATCAACTATATTTCTCCGCTTTTATTTCTCCTCTTTTCTCTCTCTCTCTCTTTCCCTTTTTTTTATTTACTTTGTTTCCCTTCTGCTTCTCTCGTACTTCTTAACAGGCCGAGAGAGAGAGAGAGAGAAAGAGTAGGCTCGACGTTCTCTTCCGACTCTTTCCCAGCTTATTTTTCACGCGTGTACTCGATGACAGAATCGACCGAGAATATCTCGTAGACCAGGAAGAGTTTCAGTGAATGTATACAATTAGAAATTGATCAAGGATAATTGCCAATATTGGCTCGATATGCCTCGTGAATGAAAATTTTGTTGGAAAATATTTACGAGGAATGACTGAGCTTCACGCGAGAGGAGAAACTTTTAAAATCGCAAGAATTTTGACTCCACCTAATCTACTATTACTGTTATTAATATTGTTAAATACTCGTATTACGATACATAGATTGTTATATCTGAATATAATATATTATATTTATCAACATGTGAATATTATTAATATTATTATTATTGATATATAGATATATGAATATTATATTTACCAACGTTTACGTGATCATTTCTCTTTGAACGTTTGAGCGCAAGATATATACGTAAAATATTTAGAAGAAGGCTAACAACGAACGCATGAATATGAATGATAACTAATTTGCATGTATATGAATGTATCTCGAATTTTTCAAAGATAAGATCCCAATACCGAGAGCCGTTATGCGTTATTAACCCAATTGTATGTATCTCAAAAGAAAGTATCCATGGACTTACTCGAATATGCTCGAATGTTTTGTAAAAAAGAGAGATTTCTCGATCCATTGGTATTTTAACGCGCGCGAACACCTCTCAATGAAACGTGAAGCGATAGAAGCAAGGCACTAGGAGAAAATTTATACGAGAATGAATCCTTGTTGAATATTTTGCTTTATGCATTAACGATGAGCGCAAACATGGTCCCGTCGAGCGTTATTTACGAGCCCTCGTTGTCAGCTCGAGTGAGATAGATTTGTATGAATATTTCCTCGGGTCTTTTTTTCCCTCCCCTCCGACCCTTGAAATTTCACGTTACGCTGCCAGTGTCACGTATTCTATTACGCGTAAAAGCCAGTCGACGAGCTGCCCCGAACAAAGAGTGCCTCCTTTTCTAAACGGTGATCAACAATGGCGTGCGCCTCTGAAAAAGAAACGGCCAAAAAACGTCACGAGAATACGACACATTTTCGTGTCACATAAATTCCACGCGCGCTGCTTGCGCATTTACAGGCGTCACGTACATACACGGCGAATTTAGATAAAGATTTCCTGTGGAAAATGTCACCCTTTGGAATACCTAATTTTTTCTTCCTTAACGTGTCTGCCGTAAATCACTTTGAACGACCGAAAGCCGCTGTAACCGTAGCTGATTCCGACAAGAACCGCGAGAAAGGTGGAAGCATATTTATATTTATTTTTCATACGTGCATATTTGTTTATTTCATTATATTTTTTATACTGTATTTTTCTGCATTACATCGAGGTTAACATCTTGTTCTATTCTCCGCAAGAACTACGTTGGATCTGTTATTCTTACAAACCCACAATTATTATTATTATTATTATTATTATTATTATTATTATCATTATTATTATTATTATATACGAAAATATATTTAAAAACTTCTTGTTTATTATTATTATTTCAATTCTTACGAAAGTTTCTCTGAAAGTTCATTACATTTCATGCGAGATTCATCGTACAGATGAATAATTCATTTGTAAAATGATATTTCTTAGAAATGGCCTGTTCAAAGACATGATTTCTGTCGTACGAGGAAATAATTAACAGCGGAGCTTTTATAATCGCTAAATCACGAATCTATCGCAAGACACAAGAACGGTAAAATGTAAATGAGAATGTATCGCATTCTCACGCTGCACCACGCAGAAGATTCATTGGGCAATTTACATTTGATTCATTCGCTACCTTTCGCTGTTTATTTATGTCGAGACGGATCGTATCGTAGTTGCTATTTTTTGATTTACTCTTGAAAGGAATTGGACTTTGACACGACGGGAAAAAAAGAGTCAGGTAAACTTGATGAAATATTCAGCGACAAGACAGTAACGCATGGTCACGGAGTAAATAAAGCGGTCAACAATTTACGCGACTATATTGCGTGAAAACGCCATATGCATAAATACACGCTTTGAATTTATTTTCGCCGCGCATACGACGCAGAGGGATAATATAGTTATAAATATAATCGCGTTTCAGAACGAGACAGGGATCGTTGCATGGTAAACGAGCCGAGTCGTTTATTAATGCATCCAATTTACTTGAAATTTTGCAAGTTAGTACAATGACGATATCGCGCCGAATCCCCCACGGATTAATGTAATAATTATAATAATGACTTTAACGGGTGAAGGATAATTGCGCGGCAGCGTAGTTGAAACCTCGGTGTTTTTCCACGAAAAATTTAGAAAAAAATTTCGATGAAAATTCAGTCGTCGAAATAACGAGCAACGGAGTGACGTTTATAATTTTTATAATTTTATAACTCTGTCATTCTCGACTCGACTTTATCATCTCGCTGGTTCATTACCAGCAGTTACAGGCTGAAGTTGTTAAGCAATTAAATTCAAAGCGACTGTTTTTTTTTTTTTTTTTTTAATTTATGATTAACGTCGCATTTACCTCTTTTGGTCATTAGCGACCGGCTAGGTACTGTTTCCTTTTTTTTAAAGACGATTATATCTTATGGTAGATGTTAGTTTCCTTTAGATAATTCAGGACATTTCCTATGTGTTCCTGCAACGTCAGGGCTGCCGGTGAACTTACTTTGTATTTTTGCCTTTGAGCGTGATACTTGCTGTATTCAAATAGAAGATATTTCAAGGATTGACAAAATTAGGTTACATTGGACACATTGAAGATTCTGTTTTTTTTTTAATAGATACTCATGTGTGAGTTTGCAGTGTCCTGTTCTAAGCCTTGTCATGACTATTCTGTCTTTTCTTTTCNATTGTTTGATAGAAATCTTGGGTTATATTATGAGTTTTTTTTTTTTTTTTTGGAGATGTTCCATATTTTGTTCCATGATTGTTTTTCGGCGTGGTGTAATGTTACAACAAGGTCTTGATAAGGAATTCGTCTTCGGATGACATCCGACGAGGGCGATGTTGCTCAAAGCGACTGTTCTTCTTGCGCCAATGCATCCATTTAATAAAGGCACTCACTTACGCACACAACAAATCTTCATAAATACAAAATTGATTGCAAGTTCCACGTTGATCAAGAATTTCGTCCAATACGTACGGATGAAATGCAAAAAATTCTGCTTCAAAAACACGCGATATAAATAAATATCGTGTTACAAGCACAGCGGCGAGCAAAACTGAATACACGCATGAGAAAAAGAGACTTAACATAAATAATATTTTATCTCGAGTATTCACATGTAATATGCGAAATATGTTTGTTTGAGCTTTCTCAAACAAATTTTTATCATTGCGTTACCGTCACTATTCTGGCAAGTATAAAATAAAATTGTTTTCATGGAGTCAGTTTTCCACTGCAATTAATTTATATGAAAAATTATGGACACTTTAAACTGTTGTAATTTTGTAAAGAAAATTATATAATATTTTAAAGCGTGAAACTTCTATTCTGACTGCTCTGAATTCGTCCTTAAAATATTTTAACATCATGTAGCAAATGAAAAAGTGTTTTTCTCTTTAGAAAAGAAATTTTAAAAACTCACGCGTAGCTACGGAAAAACACTGAAAAATTTTTATTTACAGCTAAATCCACTGCACTCTCGAAGATTGAAGTTTTACCTCTACAACGAACCCTTAAAACTTACGTACGATTTTTTCTCGTCATTTCAATAAACTTTGAACGACAGGGTTAAACAATAAAAATTTAAATTCATTCTATCAAACCTTGAACGACAAAAATTCGAGAAATCCCAACTCTGAACATTCACTCGTCAAAAATTCAATAAAGTAGCGAAAAATTATCATACATGCAAGATTTAAGCGATTGTAAAGAAAACATTACAATTTTTAAAACCATGGTAAATCAAATAAAGAAAGAATTTTTAACGTTCCTTTAATATTAAAGTGTTCGAATTTTTCACAATATTCGAGAACAAAAGCACTCTTACCATCTCACCCGGGACAAACGATACAAAAACATCTTTGAAAAAAGAACGTACTT
This sequence comes from Frieseomelitta varia, assembly GCF_011392965.1. Lineage (NCBI taxonomy): Eukaryota > Metazoa > Arthropoda > Insecta > Hymenoptera > Apidae > Frieseomelitta > Frieseomelitta varia. Next base: position 119,298 of record NW_025109283.1, read on the forward strand.
TGAAAAAAGAACGTCAAAGTAAAACTAGTCAAAGTAAAAACTTTACGCTTCGAGATAAGACCAAATAGACTCTTATACGATTTTCTTTACGATTTTTTTTTACGATGTTGCTTGAACGAAGAGCTGGTATTGGCAATTTTTCATCGTTGCGGTGTTCAGTTACGCTCTCCAATTACGTTCATCGATGACCGCTCAAATAAAAACCTCGAGGTAACAATCAAATTCCACGTTCCTGCACTTTTTCTTTTCTCGTCCGGTGGATTCGTTACGAATGCAGTAAATCGTGATACCGAGGATTTCTCACAATCTAACAACGTCTACGTTTATAAACACGAACCCTTAACTCCTCGATAAATAAAATCATCCCAACGGGTACACAGTGGCGTGCGCCGGTTTCACGCCTCGTGGGCTCGAATTTCCAGGCGTTTGCTACCTGCGCAAAACCGACAGCGTAATTTTTCATTTTAGTGAAGGGAAACTCGGGCGGAATACTTAACAGAAATATCGCATACGTGTGTATGTACATGCACGGCCAAAATATTCACGTACCGAGTACCTCGTATGAGTTATCGCGTACGATGGAAACTCGCCCTCGTTCGATTGCCTGGCGAGACTCGAGTCGCGAGTTGCAACCTTCCCTCATCCCTTCGCCATTCGCGATACTCTTGCACTCTCGATCCTGCCGTTTATTTATTCGCCTGTTTCTTTCCAGTCTCGGAACGATCCGCCGCTGAGCATGGGCTCAAGGAGCCACGGTCGATCCGCGTAATGAGAGATTCGTATGCCGATCCGATACGACACTTAAAGTCGACTCTGAACCACCCCATCCCTCGCCAACGATGGAAAATCGTTCGTTGACTGCGCAACACGAACGAGAAGAAAAAAAAAAAGTAGAACCGTGTCTTCGAGAAATACTCGGCATACCTTCTTGCCAGCGAGTTGTGCCGCGCGAAATGCAAGATTAGGGAACCGAAACGAGAGGAAACTTGTACTTTTCGCGCGAGACTCTCACTCTCCTCTCTCCTCTCTCTCTCTCTCCCAGAGGGCAGGAGTGGAAGGAGAAACACAAAGTTGCCATCTCTCCTCGACAAGGGAGGGAAACTGAAGCGTCGCCTCGACCGGTAGAGATCGTTTCTGGCGAACTTTGCTCGTTTGTGCGATAGAGAATTGCACAGATTAGAAAAATCGACGAGGGAGACTCGAATCTTTCGACGAAAATCGGTTGTTGATGATATCAACTTTGATAAAAATTTTGTAGCTTTCATGTTGGAAACAGTTGGAATTTATTCGTTGTTATTCTTCTTCTTCTTCTACTTTTTTTTAATGTCGCATCGACAGCGAAGTCATTAGCGACGACCATTAGATATGTGTGTGTAGTAGTTTATGTTTTTGAGATATTTTAATTACTCTTTGTACGTCATTTTGAGAAGTCAGATTTATGTTTGCGTTGATTCCGTATTTCTGTCTTTCGATTTCTGTGGTGTGGCATTCGTGCAGTAAGTATGTTGTTATTATACTCTGGATTTTTGTTATTTTACTCTGTTTACTATTTTACTCTTATCGATTTTACTCTGTTATACTTTGGATTGTTGTTATTTTACTCTGGATACACTTTCGCGAGATTTAAGGATACAAAGTTGCACGAAATGCATGTAATGTGAAGAAAAATATCCAAATATAGCGTTTTTTTTTTTTTTTATAATATCTGCTGCGAAAAACAATTTTCTATCTAGGCTCGATTTCTTTCATTACATTCCCAAAGTGTGACTTTGCGTAAGAATCTGCAATCTAGTTATTGTTATATTGTGTTATGTTGAATTTTACGTGAAGTTGGTAACATGTATTAGAAATATAATGAGACAACAAAGAATTACGTAAATTTTAAAATACTACTATTACTAATATTAAGCACACATAAGTAATGTCGTTTTTTCCCCTTCAAATTTAATAAATATTGCCGTCTAGTTTAACAATAATTTAACTTATCATATAACATAACCTATATTCTAGTTAAATACATTGACATCTATCGTGCTTATTGTTAAATTATATTATAGATTAAAAATTGTACTAACTCTTAAATAAAATAAAACGTTGTAGTTTTGAAGTACCCATTTTCTGACGAAAAATATACAGTACTGATATAAATGCACAAAACCTGCTATTTCAATTAATTCACGTTGATCTGAATAGTTTGTATTCGTGCGTTATATTATATAATTTACGCTATATTCTCTTATTATTACGTAATAATCTGCTTAGCATCTAATTAACTTATACTACATCATACGCATACTATACTCTCCTATTAGCTAATAATCTGATTGTAAAAGTTATGAAATTACGAATTAATTTTCACGCGGCAAAATTAAATTATACGCAAGATCGATGGCAAAGTTAATATACTTTGGAGAATTCCCTTTTTCAATTATTTCGGTGTATCAATCTACGCGGTCCAACGTGATTCGGTAATGATCTCTTTACGTTACTGTTTGCCCGCGCAATTTTTCATTATTCCGCGTTTCAATTAGCGGTGCTTTGGTATTGACATCTTGTATCTCGTAATGCCTTTTCCGATAGATGTGCTATATGAGATTAGCGCAAATTGCATGCCAGAGAGAGAGAGAGAGAGACAAATCGACGCGTGATATATTTTTCAATTGAAGACGAACTGTATGGCTCGCTATTTCCAAGTGAATTACGTCAAATCGAATTTGCACGAGACAAAAAGCCAATGTCGTTTGATTAAACACTTACGAGTATTAAAAATATAAACAAAGGGGAAACGTTTCAATTTCAGCGTATTTTCTATCGGAAGAAATATTTTCTCGTTATTATACTGAATCTGCTGGGTCACGAAAATATTTGAACTATCGACTTTATTGACGAATGTACATAATATATTATAGGGAGCGTACCATGTTCATAATATATTGTACAGAGTGTATTAATATTATTGTGGAAATTTAAGGCAAGTGCTATTGAATTAACTTTTTTATTAATTTAATTGTCAAATATATATTTTCATTTATTTATTTCAAATTTTATCTCATTACAGTGCACTGTAGTGAAGTTTCGCGAAATTTTGCATAAATATTTACACAAAATTTCGATACATTTTGCGAATCACTCTTTTCTTTTTTTGAATCAATTTTTCAATTTTTCAATTTATTCCTAGTCAAACACTTCATTGAACGTTCAAAGTTCTGCGCTTTTCTTCTCCTTCGTGTCACGGATGTGATAAACACTGTTGCTCGTACGACTGTCTACAGTTTCAAACGCGGTGAATCGCCGTGAATTTTTGAAGGTTGTCATTGCGCGACGCGAAAAACAATAGGTTTTTTTTCGAAAGAAAGAGCATCGCGGAAAATTCGCAGCTCTCGAGTTACAGGCACGTTGTACAGCTCGCGAGCGTGTCTCCCCGGTGCTTGGAGCGCGGCGAGCGTGAAAGCAGGAAGAAATATTTTTGGCGGGGTGCATTGTTTGCGCGTCAGGTCACGAACACCGGTTTCTCGCGAGTGACATCCCGGGTGTGTGCGCACGGACGTCAGATAGGCTCAGTGAGGCTTTTTATTCGTCCGCCGTCCCTTTTGTAGCGAACTAGAGTAGAAAATGACGGGATATGTCAGGCCCCTTTACGAAATATTATATTGCGTTGCCCCTTCGCAGGCCAAAGTGGCCGCGAGCCAGTAACCCGATCGCTTTTGGCCTGCCTCCTCTCTCGCACGAAAGAAGCTGTCCGATATTAATCCTCGGACGATAGGAACTTTCAACCGCAGATGGTAAAGCCGGGTTTCCATTAACGGACGAAACTTTTGTTCATGCGTGCTTTTCCCGAATAACTTTCCTCGATTACGTTCCTTTTTCCTTTGTTTTCTTTCCCTTTGTTTCTCAGTCGTTAAGTTTCGCAACGAGGGAGCAAACGTTGCGTCAAATTGTACACAGGGTGTACAGTACGAGTAAATAACACAAAGGGAAGAAAGTTATTTCCGAGAAAGATTTTATCGCGTTACGTGTAAAAGTATGACGGTATTATTTGTCAAGCGTTGGCACACGAAGATTTTCAACAATTGCAACAATTTTGTAAGAAAAAATTGTGGAAGAACGAACATTTGCATTGGATTGCGCGCGAGTAGTACGAATAAACGATAGTGCCGTCGGAGATGAATTACCTTGGAAAGAGATCTTACTTCGTTCGTGGGAAGAATGAATATGTACGACAAACCTTTAGCAAACAAAGACTTTTAACAATTATTGAACTATGTGAGAAAGATACATATTGTGTAATATAATGAAAGAACAAACGCGATAGATTGTACGCGAGTAGTACGAATAAACGATAGTCTCGACAGAGGAGAAGATTTAACTACGTTAAATAAAGAACATCATAATAATACTTGTATACTAAAGTATGAAGATTAATTTAATATTTAATATTGATACTACTTCCTCGAAGTTATTCCTCTCGCAGAACTAAACAATTTAATTGATAGAACAAAATAAATGAGGAGATAATTCGCGATGCGAGCGAAAGTTAGGAAGATAGGTATTACAGCTAAGAATAAGACGAGAAAGTTGAGAAAATTGAATTTGCAAATTCGTTCGAGAATTACCGAAGTAACTCTTGAATATTCGAGTTACGTTTTCACCAAAACGAGCAGGAAATGTTATCTAACTTTGAAAAAGAATAAAGACAGAGCTGTAGGTTTTGATAAATTGCATCGCACTGTTTACATTTTAACCAACATCGTTCCATAAAGCTATTTATACATAATCATATCCACCCTGTACATTTATAGAAGCATTCCCACCTTTCGTAACTCTCAAAGCAAACAGGAAGTTTAATTAAAATTACTTTTATCTTTATTAAAAAGGAATTTCCTTTCACGGAAATTCAGTTTCTCTATTTAAAACCGCGATGTTGCACGTTCAGCGAAAGAAATATTTTTTAAAGTAATTACAAATACCGTTCTCGTCGTTTCGCGGATTCGAACAGAAATAAATAAGCGCTCGAAAAAAAAAGAAAACATTGAACATAATTAAAGATGTTCTTGGGAATTAACACGAAACACGTATTTGCGGGGTGAAACAGTATCGTTGATGGTTGACTTGAACGTTCTGTCTGAATTTATTTTGTATTTAAATTAAAATTTCTCGCGATAGAAGAATGTGAGTAATTAGAACGCGCGGCGTTTTGCAAATTCCATTCCGCTTATTCAAAAAAGAATTCCATCAGAACGGCGCACGAATGAAGCTTCAACAACATAGAATAATCGAGAACAAGTCCTACTTTAACTCTCGACTTATTGTTTGCACGACATTACCTGTCGGGCTGCGGCAATCCAGGACTTTAAATTACATAATTTTGGAATTTTAATTGAATTCGATTTCACCGCCGGATTACAGGTCTTTGTGCAGGTTTATGTTTTTGAAAATATATAATTTGGAAGGTATTATATGGAAGGTAATATATAACTTGGTATCTCAATGGTACCAAGTATGGCAGAGAGAATTATACTTCGAATATTTTCTTATACTTTGCAGTGTAAAAATTACATTCCTTGCAATGTTTGCCACTTCCAAATTTCCTACAAATGCACAAAAATACGTAGTTTTATAATTTCTATCGTGAATAATAGAAAAGCCAAAGTAACGTCAATTACAATTAATAAAATATAATTAGTAAAAAATCCAAAGTAATATTAATTTAATTATAATAATATTATTATATAGTTTACATAATTTTATTATATATTTAACAATTTAATATAATATTTTTATAATATTTAATATCATATAATTTAATTATTATTATATAATATTATATAATTCGTAACTAAGCGATTAATGCTCGAGGTTGAAGAACGATCACGTGAATCGATCGTTCAAATCATTTCGAAACGACGCGATCGGCCACGTATACGAGACACTTGTCCCCTTATTGTTGATTCAAGAAACGAACGCGTTTTGTCAACTACCAGCGCCGCGTTCCGCTTGTTATAATAACCAGAGTAATTCTGTGAATTCGGTCGACCGCTCCCGACAACAAGATTATGACCTTCGTGATGAACAGCCGCGAAAAATGTAATGCAAGTCTCGACCGACGCGTTTTTAATTAATAAAGCATGCCAGGAATACCCGAGCTATTTTTTCTTCGTTTCTCTCTCTCTCTCTCTCTCTCTCTCTCTCTCTTCTTTTTACGCCGGGACACGCGCCACTGCGCAAAATATCTTTCCACGCAATTGCTATCGTTCTTGGATCGACCACCTTACTACTCACGCGTGAACCCGTTACGTTAATCTCCTTATATAAACAAATCTACGGAAGGAAGTATCGATCACCTCGACGAGCGCAAATGCACGCGCATCAGTTACGGCATCGCGTTGCGAAATTTCATTCCGCGGCTCCAACGTATTTTTGATATCGTACACGGAAACCTATCAAAGTTGAAAAATAAATCATCGAAGTTTAAATTAACAATAAAATTGAATTGAAATCTGGCTCTGCGGTATTTTATTGGTAATTAAATCTTCATTGATCTTTTTTTTCGTTTTTTTTTCATTTTTTTTCATTTTTTTTTTATTTCTGGCGTTTCGGGAGCAGAAGAAATTCGGTTGAAACTTGATTGTTGTATTACCCATTCGGCGTGACATTTCAAAGGCGTCGGGGTTAAAGTCAGATACAGCTTTCTTTTTACAAAATTTTCAAAACGACGATTTGCGTGATAACGATAGCGTAAATAAAATGTCGTTCCGTTGTAAATTTCGCGCGACACGTGACGACGTAGATTCAGAACCAGCGAGGCATGAATTAATTGCTATAAACGCACGACGAAAGCCGGGCAAGCAAACGAATGAAGCGACAAGTTGACAAAGGTGCAAATAAGCCGCGCGAATAGGAAATAAATTTTTCTTTATCGCGACACCCTTCGACAAAAACGTTAGGAAATTGAACTGAGGAGTTCTACTTGGTCTACTTCATTCTCCGGATATTACTTCATAGATCCGATATTCCTATTTCAGAAGAGCGATGACTACAAAAGTAGTCGTGTAAAACATCTATTTGGGGGATTAACAATGAACGAATGAATCGGTGATTACAAGATGTTTGACAACACTTCAATTCGATTTTTCCTTTCCAGAAAATTCACGCCCTCTTTTCTAATTCGGATCGAGCAAAAAACCAATGAAAGTGTACTTACGATCAATTAAAGAGAGAAAAAGAGTATTTCAATTTACGCACATAGTTCTTTAAAGAGTTTTAAGTTACGCGATATAGTAGTAGAGAGGCATGTGATACGCGCTCAGAGGCGCATGCTTTTTTTTTCCGTAAAAAGAACTCGATATCAGCGATATTGTTGCGATAACACGGTACGTCGAATGCGTTCTGCGTATCGTGCGTGGATCGATCGCGAAAAGGCTTTCAACGAAGCTTTCAACGGAACTCCTCCTCTTGAAATGCGCGACACGCGTACGTGTACGCGTGTATCATTCATCGACGTCATAAACTATGCCGGCAATTATGAAAATGGCTCGCGTCACAAAACTGGAAAATTTGCATTTATTACGCGCCGTGTGCGTATTTTATTGATATACAATAGGCCGCATCATTCTGGAAATTTCAGCCACGTCGAGTTATTTATTCTTGAAAGAGTTATGGCTGCTCAGATTATTGCAGTCAATACGACGCACGGAACGTGATACGTAAATCAAATGCGTTCTTGGATACGTTCTTTATTTTAGAAAGTGAACTTCCTCCGCTTTGAGGAAAATGTTGAACAAAAAACGAACGAAAGTCGAAAATGGCTTCTGGGAAATTTACAAACATCAAGCCCTTTCGACTTGAAGAATCTAAAAATGTTTCTGCGAAATATTAAACAATTAAGGAAGAGAACGAGTGCAAGTCAAAAATTAACCCTTAAAATAATACAAAAGTGAAAACAAACGAAAGTCAATGGCGTTTGTAGGAAATTTAAAAATATCTGCTCGCTTTGAAGAAAATTACACGAAGCAGCAGAAACGTTTCTGGGAAATTTTATCTTAAAATTACAATTACTGAAAAATTTTAAAAGATTAACCCTTTCGTTTTGAGAAAATTCTGCAAAGAAGAAAACAAGCAAAAGTTAAAAATAATTAAACGTTCCATTGTCTGAGACACGAAAACTAATGCAAGATTAAGATAAAAAAAAAAAACAGAAGAATGTAATTTGCTCATTTTCATAGTCGTAATCACTGCCGAAATAAACAAACAAGAAGCAGATTTTAAAAATACAGGTCTGTATGGTTAAATGCAAACGAAAGTTCAAAAGGACAACACGCGCTGATGGAACATGCGGTCGTCACATGCGTACCGATGCGTGAGAGGTGCTGTTTGCTTTGGATCTCGTTCAATTTGAATTTTCAATAGATTTCGAGGCGAATAGAGGTCTGAGCTGACCTGAGAGAACAAGCAGTGCTCTGAACCAATAGAAAAGCTTCGCCGAGATACATTTTTCACGAAATTGAGAATTTATTTGCTAAACGGTGATTTGAAATTTGATGGAAATTCAAGAGTTTTCTCATTTTTCCTTCACTTCTTTCAAATTCGTTTAAAACAAATGCGCGTTTAAAGAGAGGTAATATCATCTGATGCACCAAATGCATCATTATTTCAGCAGTTTAAACTGGAGAAGAAACTGAATTTATCGTGATGCACGATTCAAGCGCTATTGAAAATTCTAACTCAAAATTCAATAAAATGATGAAGGAAGAATTGATGAGAAAAACAGCAAGTTCGAAGTAGCCCCTATAAAATTCATTCTTTAAAACGAACGGTGTTTCGATCGAATGTTTTCAAAAATATTTGAATTTTTACTATTTTCGAGAGAAAGGAATCTTCGTTTTCCCACTCATTGCATGATTTTTTTAAAAAATCATTCAAAAAAAAAAAAAAAAAAGAAAATCGAACTCAGGACTGTGAAAGTAGAGATTATAAAGACACTATAGAACGAGACCGAGTATCTTTTTACAAAGCTGCAACAGTTCGAAAAATTACCGGCAACTTTTCATCGAGCTGTCAGTTCCTTACACGAATCCCTCGCACTCTGAAAAATTCCAAATTCCAACTCGCGAGCAACGTCAATTTTTCAAGGTTTTCTATTTTACACGTAGACGGCGGTATATATATCGTCAACAATAGTCGCAACCAGTAAACGGAGAATAACTGCAATTTTTCCTTGAAAGCTTGGAATAATCAGCGTGTAATCGACGTGGCGAAATATGATCGACGATCTTGAAAAGAGCGAAGGTATCAGGGGGAGAAGCGGCTTCCGCGCGTAATTTATCTCTCCCCTCCAGCATGAGTACCGTGGTTTCGCCGAGTGAATCGCCGAGGAAATAATCCACGCGCGCCCCCGCGGAAACACGCGTCAAACTTTGTCCTTTTCGCGCGAACAGCTCCCGGCAGCCATAGTTCGCGTTCAAACAGAGCCAGCGGAAATTCCAGAGCCACGGCAGTGTTCGAACAAGAAACTCGAGGAAGGCAGCGCACGCATAAACGTGCCGGATAATGGATACATAGTAGACAGGCGAGAAAACGGAACTAACGAGTACTCTTATTTATTCTTCGTATCCCGCGAGTCCCTTTGCCGTGAGATACGTGCGATCCGTGACATACGATATCATCGTTTACAAACGCTCCCTCTCGCGGGGGGTTAAAAAGACTCTCTTCCTGCTTTCTTCTTCTTCTTTTTTTCTTTTTATTTCTCTCTGAAAATACGTAGCCATTTCTCGCGATCGATTTGAAAATATTACAGTAGCGAAAGTCCATCTCGTGTGTGTGTGTGAACAAATTTTTGTATATTTATATACGTGTACTGGTATGGTGTAAAATATTTCGATATCGGTATTGCTATTGCGTATAATACAATCTTACGACCGTGTATTGTGATTAATTCTGATCGTGATAATTTATGATTGATCAATCGTGATCAATCTGAAAATGTACGGAGAAAATTATTTATTTATATTACGTTTATCGGTAGAAGTATTTATTGAATGTATTATGTTGCTGCTGCGACGAAACACGATTGCCATGATCACGTCCTATGGCCAATATTGCGATTAACTCTGATAATTTATGATTAATATTATGATCAATCTGAAAATGTGCAGGACATTTATCAGAATATCTATTATATTATTATTCGGTTTATTATATTTGTTGGTAGAAATATTTATTACGTTACGTTGCTGCGAACGAAATACGATTATACCTTGTCTAGTGGTCAATATTATGATTAATTTTGATCGTGATGACACGATCAATCTGAAAATTATAAAATATTTATTGCAAACTGAGTGCGCGGCAAGTGTGTGTTTCTCTTATCACATTATTACAAAATTATTGCAATTTCCATCTATACTTTTAGATTTGTTTCAAGCTTGACCAACATAACTGTAGCGAAGTCTCGTTGCAATGTTAATGTGGAACGCCATGAACGAATTTCAATGTGAAAAATTGAAAAGTAAAACGTAGTAACTGAAAGAGGCAGAGAAGATATTTAGGAACCGCGGAGCATAAACTTCCTTCAAAATACGAAATTTACATACTCTTAAAAATTCTTCTGCTTTCGTTCTTTGCTCATATCGCGCCGTGGCGCCGAAAATGGAATTTTTTTTTTTTTCTCGCGTTTAAACAGCGAGTTAAGCAAAAACAGTTGGAATTTTAAGCATCTGCGAAATTTACTTGTCGTAAGAAGAAGGAAAGTTTAAACAAAATTCTAACTTTGCTATGCCGCGCGTCATTTAATATTTATACGTTCCCCCATAGCCATTTTTTCCTAGAACTCGTTGCACAACGCTTGTACATCACGAAACACTTTGACTACACATATTTTCCAGCGAATAATAATTATTAAAATCTCTTGATATACACGCTCGCTCGTGGACGACTCGAAATATATAGAAAAATAAATTTATTTCCCCGGCATCCTAATATCCGACTCATATTTTTATAGGATATATCTCGTCGTGTACGTTTTTTTAAACTTGCTGGCGTAGTTCATCCAACATTGGTATAGCTTCGTCTATATGTAGCGAAACACTATGTCATGACTACGCAGGAAAAATGTTATAGGTATAAATAACCTGACGCAATACTCTTTTTGGTTTTCTAACGGGTCATGCTTTAATACATACTACATATAGTGTTTTAATATATAATGTTGACGTGATTTAATGATAAAATACATCAGTTACTTCTCTGGAGGATAATGAAAATCATTAAAAAAAAAATACAAGTACCGAAGTCAAAAAAAATCACAGACAAATGACGCAAGTAAATAGTATAATAAAGAGAGACAATGACAACACGCATATCCTATGACAACTACAAATATCCTATAATAATAATATAATAATATAAATATATAATATAAATAATATAAATAATATAAAATAAATAATATAAATATATAATATAAATAATATAAATATATAGTAATAGTAATAAATATAATAAAATAAATATAATAGTAATAAATATCCTAATATGACAATACAATAAAAATTTTGGATTCGAAAACTCAACAGACAGATGACACAAAGTGTAACAAAGTATAACAAACAGACAATGATAATACATGTACGAACTTTTTTTTTGTGCAATTGAGATTATCAAAGAAAATGCAAAAATCGATAGACTTAATATGGCTTATTAATATAATAAACGGATGATACACACTATGTGTAAATTATCTTTTCTATCACAACTATCCTCAAATTACTCTGAAATATTATTGAAGTGAACAAAGACGTAAAAGCAAAGATTCGAGAAACCTCGACAGACAGAACTGTCTAAAAACTGCACGAGAAAAACATGGAGCATCAAACGGGCCACGACAAATGAGAACAGTTACACTGCATTAGTGTCTGCCAGTGTAACAGGTCGAGGACGTACGCAAAAAGATTGATAGATTGCGGGATTTACGAAACACGAGGGAATATGTACCTTCGGGCGAGTGAAAAACCGAAAATTATGCTCGCAGAAAGCGCGTACTGTTGCTGGCGGAGCAATCGTGAACTTCGCCGCGGCACTGAATTATACGACGTGATAAGAAACGATAACTCTCTCTCGTCGTAGTTAGAACGATCGCGAGTGCATACGTGTGAAGGGATAGAAGTTTCGACGTGCATGCCACAAATCCATGTGAAGAAAACGATCGATCCGGAAATTGTTTTCTCAAAACAAGTCGTAAAACAAACGGGCTTATACGCCAACCACGAGTGGATATTGAAAGCAAACAGCGAAATACAAAGTTCTTTTCGACGGGGGGAGGCGACGAGGGATGAAACGAGAAGGCACGAGCATGATCAAATTGCACGTCGTTCTGGTAATTATTGGAATGATGGAATCCTTTCACATGGAACATTCCCTCCATAAATCTAGTTTATAGATTTTTTTCGGAATGTAAAATACAATGTCCGCTGTTAATTACTTTTTGGCACAGTCTCAGTTTGAAATACCTCGGACAGTGTTTCTGAGCGTCCAATTTTTAAAAATTTTCAGGAAATTTCCCTGATGGTGAACGTGTTTTTCACTTTACATTTCACAACAATCGAACATTGAGGTGATTTTTTTAAAAAATGTAATTGAAGAAGGATCACGAATTTTATTAACGATCGTATAACTATTGGACACTTGAGGATCGTACGAAAATTTCTTACTGTAAAGTGTCGATCAAATTAGTTTACAAATCACGCGCAACCTATGCGTAGTTTGTAATAATATATTCAACTACATCTTATATTATTTAATGTACTAAATGGCTCCAAGGATCTGATTTTAAATTCAGCATGGAAAATCGCGTTCACTGATTTATTTGTACAATTTCGAAGAGCCCTGTGAATGAAACATAAGGGCAAATATTTAACAATGCACTTCGTCGATGCACGTTGTCCGGCATTTTATTTGCAATCGATTCGTACTTCGTGAAATTAGTAGGTGTTCAACGATAATGCCGATCGTGCATGGAAAAACATACACACAATCACCGCAATCAAAATTTGCAAAGTTACGTGTACGTACAGCCATTATTCTGGACGTGGTTTTTTAAACTAAAGATCGGAATTCGACCGACGATCATAAAGTACAAAACGTTGTGCTGGAAACGGTTTCTAAAAATTTCGTTCTTTCTCTTTAATTGAACATGCTGATAAGTATCATTTCCTTGATTTGACTGATCTTTAACATTGGAAATACAAGCAATTGAACTAACGAAACCAAAGAAACGAAAGTACAACGAATAGAACAAATTTGTTACACAAGAGTCGATTTACTTTTAAAAGCTTCACGGCAAACAATTGAGTAAGATTTTCAACGTCAGAATCGTCGATGATCGAAATAACCTACATCAGGGAAATTAAGTTAACAAAAAAAGTGGGAAGAAATTTCTAATACGATAAAGAACGCTTTCGTTTATTTTACAAAATTTAAAAAAAAGAAAAATCTTTCGAGTCTCCAAAAACCAATCGTCGCAAATCTAGAAAAATAAAAGAGTTACGAATTGGTTGGCTCCAGTGTCGGAGGAATCCAATGATGCTCAAGAGGAGGGTGGGGGAAAAAAAAAAAAAGAAAAAATAGAAGAGGAACGAAATCGTCAAGAAAGGTGGATTTGCATTAGAAAAACCAATGTTGGGAAACGAGCTGACCAACCGAAAGAGTCTGAAAGCGACTGAGAATCGTAGGGGGTGGGAAAGAGATCTCGTAGACGTTTCATCGCGCGGTTGGTTTGACCAAAGTAGAATACGTCAATACGAAGATCAGTGCGAGAGACTCAGCCGCGGAAGTAATATTATACATCTCCCGGCGAGAGTTCCCGGAGAAGTATCGGTACTGAAAGGAAGCCGAAGAAAGACACGGAAAAACGGTCGGATGCAACGCGTTCGCCGAGTCGTGCACGGCGAGACCGATTGATCCCGAAAACGTTCGTGTTCCCTTGCTTTTGCAGTCACCGCCGAGCGTACTGGGTCAGACTGCTGTGCTTCCGCAACGATTTTCCTCCGAGAAACAGTTGCGACCGCGTGAAAAATTCGTCGGCAAGATGGATCGCCGGATCCATCGAAGAAACGCGAGGGGAAATTCGAAGAAAAAAAAAAAGAGAAAGAGAGAGGGAAACGACTGGCCTGATTTAAAACGTGGAATTCTCCTTGACGTGACAAATCGATAAATGAAAAATTTGACAATTTGATCGCGCATCGTGCGTGCAAATGTTCCGGAAGAATAGTAAAAGGAAGTTTGGCGAATAATACGGTAAACAGTAAAATACACCGTATGTTTGGAAAACAGTATGTTCGAGATTCCAAAAATCTACGAAGTATCATAGGTACAAAAATATACGAAATTACATTTGTGGGAAAAATTCGAGAAAAAAGGAGAAAGAAACGACTCGACTGATTTAAAATGTGGAATTTTCACTGACAAATCAAAAATTTGATAATTTGATCGCGCATCGTGTGTGCAAATGTACCGGAAAAAATAGTAAAAGGATGTTTGGCGAATAATACGGTAAACAGTAAAATACTCCGTATGTTTGGAAAACAATATATTTGAGATTCCAAAAATCTACGAAGTATCATAGATACAAAAATATACGAAATTACATTTGTGGGAAAAATTCGAGGAAAAAGGAGAAAGAAACGACTCGACTGATTTAAAATGTGGAATTTTCACTGACAAATCAAAAATTTGATATATTGATCGTGTATCGTGTGTGTCAATGTGTAGAAAAAATGTAGCGATAGTAAAAGAACCATATCTTTGGAAAACAGTGTAATTATGATTCCAAGAATTTACAAAAATATATGAAATTATTGTGTTTATCATACACGATATTATCGGGTGAAACGAATTTTTAGTTATATATATTCTATCTCTTCATCTGCATTCGTAGAACTATGAAATTGCATAATTATACACAGTCTAGACGTGATAAATATGTTTTCTTAATTGATAATAACTTCTGGTCTTTTTTTCTTAACACGTTTTAATCTACAATTAATTTATTTCAGGGAATAAACGCAAGATATTGATGTTTTTATTTCTTTGCTATATCTGCGATATTTTTTCCATCAAATTTTATAAAATTGCTGACAAAAAGGGCAACATTTCAAACATTCGGCAACATTTTCTAAAAGTATACATTTGTCAAGTAGATAATAATTCAGCCTAAATATCATAGTCGATAATGCTAAGCCTGTTTGTATTAATAGAAACATATTCGTTTAAATGTACAAAATGTCTTAGTCGATAATGCTAAACCTGTTTGTATTAATAGAAACATATTCGTTTAAATGTACAAAATGTCTTCAATTATCAATCATCTTCAAAATTAGGTCACTATAGGCAGACACGTGGATCGATACAACGAAAGTAACACGTATTTAGAACAAAATAATAAATTTGCATGTCGTTAATAATATTCTATTAATTATTAATTTAACTTATTATAATACGTAACTAAGTTATTGATTATTAATTATTAACTTAGTATTTGCTTATTAACGTAGCACGGATATGAGAAATAGGTTTACGAACGACTAAATGATAATCGAATAAATATAAATTAATTAAGTGTTTGCCTGACTACATACACACGATATATCGATTGAAAGAAGGAACAAGCTTTAAAATATAAATAGCAAAATAACGGCGTAGCAGATTATGTATAATTTACTGGGATATTTTATTCATCGCAATGAACGTTCTCGCCCTCTTTGTAAATATTGCTCCACTGTGCTACATTGTTTCCATGCTACGTCAATATCACTCCCTACAATCTAACTGGCTGTAAATTATCTTTACACTCTTGTTTTAAAAGTTCGCGCTTGAATGATCGTACTCATTCGAAGTGAATTTAGTAAATTGTAAAAGTTAAATAAATTGATGGTTAATTTACTTTCGTCTACACATGATCAGAGAGGATATATTTTTGAGACTGAGAAATCCACGTATGCGAGTGTAGTTAGTCGCTTGAAACCGTGTAACAAATGTCCGGTAGATACGTGAGAGAATTTGATAACAACCCAACGTTGTGTCACCTTAAAGAATAGGAACATTATTTCTATAGCGGACGTGGAACGGGCAGGATGAGGGTTTCTCCTGATAAGAGGACTGTGACCATCAGCATTGAACTCACCCCGGGGAATCGAGTGCCATACTCGGCCGATTTGATCACTCTTTGCCTCTAACAAGAAATTTTTTCTTACACTCTTCATTCGTTCGAGTAATTTCTAATCTAATTATAGATATTTATTTCAAATACATTATATTGTATGATTTATCAAGCAAATAGAAAACAAGAAGCAAATTTATATGCTTGTTGTTTCAAAAGAGTAAATATCTACGTAACGATAATATTGAAATTAAAGTGAAACCCAATGAAATTAGCTATGCTGATATTTTTTCGAGACAAACAGCTTTGTACCTTTTTCTCATCGATCGATTTATAAATGTCGTTAAAATACGACTCCGTATAATATACATAATTGTTTGCGATTTTTATGTGACTTTTGATCATCTAGAAAAAATCTTTTTCTGATCTATTTCTTCAGATAAATAATTTATAAATAACAGTTTATAGATCATTTATAGTAATTGTTAACCTTTGAGCGGACTAAATTTAATTTTAACCTAACAATTATATCGTGTGCACAATTTTTGTCATTATTTGAAATATCACGTAATCCCCTGTTTTCTCAATGCTACGTATCTAAAATTAATTTCTATTTAACAATTAATTACAAATCAAACATGAATTCTATTAAACTATTAAACTAAACTATTAAACTAAAATTGAAAATGCGCTTACGATTCTGTTCAAAGTCTACGTAGTTTACAGATAATAGCGAGAGTTTAGAATAATTGTTAACATTCGAGTGGCAATTTAATTTTAAGCTAACAATCGTACATACAATTTCTATCATTATTTGAAAAATTATGTAACCCTCTGTTTTCTCACCATGTCCCCAATACTACGAACTGATTTCCACTATCTAAATTGAATCTAAAATTGATCTCTACTTACCAATTCGCAACAAATCAAACATAAATTCCAGGTATCCTCGAGAAAAATTGAAAATCCTCTCAAGATTCTGTTCGAAGTCAACGAACGTTGCCCGAAAACAAAGCTACAACGTTCAAACAACACCGGGAGTCTCGGAACAACGCTCGAATTCCACATTTTGCGAAAGTTGTTTATCCGCCGCGTGTCGGATAATTCTCGCCGGGATAAATTGAAACAGCGAAATTAAACGCGCCGGTGAAATACGCGTGTAAATTCCGAGTTGCATGCGGCGGCATGTTCGCGGTTTATTGACAGTGAACGGAACTTTTGCCGTTTCCGGGGATGATGAATAGCCGCGTCGGTAATTATTCGAAATGGCTGCCTCTTTCTTTCTCTCAGCGGGCGATTGGTAGCTTTGTCGTCGAGGACGTTTCGAAACCTCTGATTCGCCGTCAAGTCGAATGAGAGGGTAAAAATTCCGCGCGCCACCGCGCCGAGCTCGTGGAATCGAGCCTCCTCGTGGTGCGGATTGCAACGTGGAGGCTATTGTCAGCTGAACGAACGAACGAACGAACGAATGTGTGCGTGCAAGCACGTGTACATACGTACATACATACGTGAAACTCGCCTAAGCGAGAACCATGGCCTGGACCCTCTGTCTCATTATCTCTGGTGAAACGCCGGGGTCGTTGAGTCTCTAATTGAATCGACCAAGTTGTTTGTTCGTCGATCTCGTTCCGACGCCGGGTTAATGGATCGGAAACATTTCGATAGAAAAAAAAAAAAAGAAAAACAGGCAGACGGAACGAAGTATCGGGGAATGATCGATAAACGGAAGTGTCTCGCCAAGTTTTTCAATCGATCGTGTGTCCGTGAAAGCGCAAGGATTATAGATTTCGAGCCAGTGATAAATTCCACAAATTTCAAAATTAGATTAGCAGTAGAATTTTCACGATACTGTATCATAACGAGACGTGTATTTTGAAAATTTCTGACAAATTTCCGTCTTTTCCAAACGATGGAGTAGGATATTGGAAACTTCCGACTACTTAGCTGTAGCTAATCAAAAACTTTTCGCGCGAATTTTTACTATACTGTATCATACGAGACATGTATTTTGAAAATTTCTGACAAATTTCCGTCTTCTCCAAACGATGGAGTTGGATATTAGAAACTTCCGACAACTTAGCTGTAACTAATCAAAATCTTTTCGTGCGAATTTTTACTATACTGTATCATACGAGACATGTATTTTGAAAATTTCTGACAAACTTCCATCTTTAGGAAACGATGGAGTTGGATATTACCTATTGGAAACTTCCGACAACTGCAGCTTATTTGTAAATTTTACATTTATCAATTATAACTACTTCGTTCGAATTGCCAAATGTGTCAACTATTCTCGCACCGTACGGAAATTTTTATTCGCAATGCTTACATCGATATAACTGTCAAGCTTCGTTCGCGACTTCAAAGGAATGTTTTCTATCTTTCGTAAAATAAAAATTATTACTCGCTTCTTTTTTTCATTTCGCGTCGATTAATTTTGCAGTTTGTTGAAATACACGCTGAAACGTTAAAACTGAAAGTAGCTTTACGTAACGTAAAAATAACGGGGACTCTACTAAAACGAACGTTAATTAATTTGTTTCATGACTGATGTATTTTTTTTTTTTTCTTTCATTTTTTCTTTTCTCGCGTATTAACATTCCCCACGATAGTGATACTTTAGCTCCCACAGGAGATTGCTCGGATGAAAAAGTAATATTGATTTTACGACGGAGAGACAAATCAATTTATACGCGATACGGCGTTATTATTTTATTTCCTTTCTTTCCTTTTTTTCTTTTTTTTACAATTCGATTTCACGTTCGGTAAGCTTTCTGATATCACTTTCATAGAAGGATATCGATTTCGATTGGGAGAGCTGTACGTGTTGCTTCATCGAGTGTGCGCGTTTTTCTTCTATTTAAATAATTCTGTGCGATATCGGAAAGAAACTGATCTGACGATACAAGTTTGTTCCATTTGTCAAGTGAGAATACTCTCTAACATTTGTTAATCAGTTTAAACGAATAATGAGCATAATATCTTTTTACGACCATTGAGATAAGAGCAAAGTACCGTAATGTTAAAAGTACAAACGAGTGTAACAATTCATTGTAATACGTACATAATTTACCGCACGACTATTAAAATAAGAACGAAGAATCGCGCCGTTAAAAGTGCAATTTGAAAGTCGATAATTAACAATCTCACTCGGTGGCTTTCGTCATTTATTTTATACATCTGATTAAACAACAGATCAACATATTTACAATTTAATCGTAATCTCATTGTTACGCCCATAAATAAAATAGCGATTCGAGGACTGGTGAAATATAACCGGTACGTATCGGTTCATATCCATGGCCATTGGTGTCACGCGATAGTACGATTGAAACGAAACACGTGCAAATCGTATTATCGTTAACTGCATTTACACTAAATCCATCCAGCCCTCTCCTCCCCGTTATCGGTAATAATACATCGTTTGAACGTGATTTAAGTAATCAATTTCAATTATGACGAACACGAGTGTCCCGTCGATGGTGACGACTTTAAAACAACTCGTGAACCTGCCGAACATTGCCGGCTAATTAACACCTAATTGCTTCAAATTCTGACGAACCTCCGACTGGACGAACGATAAGAAAATCAGCGATATGCAATTATAATAAAATTAAGACTTGTCTCTCTTCGTCGTTACAATGACGCATCGAATGTGACCTAACCGTGGCCCACCAGAGCGATTATCGCTGCGGCGTGCCTTCTATTTGTAGGAATCACTGCCGTTTTCATATGGACAGGCTACCATTAATTCTGGTTAGTCCGGTAATTATTTCACATTAATCGTGTAACGAGGTTAGCCATGATCAATCATGCGTCAAGACTCGTGACCCTCGCGTGCATTCCTCCCTTCTCTCTCTCTCTCTCTCTCCTCGTTCGTCTGCCGGTCTACAGGATTATGGGTAATTCGTGAACGTAGTTATTCATACGACGCACGTGGACGTTGCTCCTCCGTGCTGTTCCGCGTCTGTGCGAACGTGCTTCTAGCCTGGCCACCAGCCACAATAATTACAAATCGTGTACCTCCGATAATTAAGCCGCCTCTGCCTCCTCCTCTTCGCCACCACCCTTTCGATTTTATCCTCCTTCCGGTCGAAGCCACGTCTCGAGTTATCAATCGCGGGACCGGCGTCCGCGTGAAATTCGCACGGAAAATGTGCTTGCGTTTTCGGCTCGACTTGGTGGACATTCGAATGCGAGCATCGATCCGAGACTCTCCCCCCCTCTCTCTCTCTCTCTCTCTCTCTTTCTTCCTCAAATTCCTGCGAATTTGCTGTTCCGTCACCGAGCACGTCCGCGATAATCGCTCAACCGCTTGCGCTGGCAACTGATTGCGGACCATAACGAGTGACCATAACCGTATACAACAATTCGTCGCTTTCTTTCACTTTTGAACTCGTCGGTATGATATCACTGGATAGAAATTATCAAAAAGTAATGAACTTGTCATTTACTTCGCCTGGGTTACATTTAAATATACGTAAAGCTGAGAAAATACTGCAATTTGGGGCAGAAAATTGTCGACGTGCGTGGCAAAATTGTCGTCGTTTCAGCGCAAGCGATAACTAACTCATTGCGGACCATAACGAGTGACCGAACCGTATACAATAAATTCGTCGCTTTCTGTTTCTTTTGAACTCGACGGTACGATATCACTATAGATAGAAATTATTAAGAAGTAGTGAACTTGTCATTTACTTCGCCTGGGTTACATTTAAATATGCGTAAAGCTGAGAAAATGTTGCAATTTGGAATAAAAAATTCTCGACGTGCGTGGCACGTCGTTCCGGCGCAAGATTTGCTTGGAAAGCAAAATCTTTGCATTGATGAATTTCAGGAGCGAGTCGAGGAAATGAACCTGAAATGGCCGCGACGTTTCGACTCTCGGCTTTCACAATGGCGACAGTGATTTTTGACAAAAAAAAAAAAAAAAAAAACAAAATCGATATCTCTGCAGGTAATTGGAATTCTTCTATTCGAATGGAGGTTCTTAAATCTGAATGAGGAACGAGAAAAGAGAAAGATCGGAAAGACTTTTTAGGGAAGAAATCGATGAACACTCTTGACCTGATAAGCAAAGCTCACATGCTCGAGTCGTGATACTTCAAACCTTTCTTTACCTGAGAATTCGTTGCTCTTGAAACGACAATGCCAATGAAACAGTCGACGAAGAATTTATTTGAATAATTAATCTCCTATGTACTACATTCCAATTGTCTACAAAAGAAATTATTACCATGTTATTTCTAATTGAAGGAAACGAATAAGAACATAGAATATAGAACAATAAACGAAGAACAACATAGGACAATAAACAAAGAATTTAAACGAGTAATTATACTGCATAAAATTACACACAATGTGTCCTACGTCTACGTTATTACACTCTATTGTTATTACATACAATGTGTTCTACGTCTCCTGCATACTATCTCTCAATTGTTGACAAAACAAATTATCATCACGTCACTTCTAGCTGAAGAAAACTTTATGCAACAAACGATGAATTTATACGAGCAGTTGATCTGCTATAAAATTGTTATTACACACACTGTGTCTTAATTATCGAATTTAGAATGTTAAAACTCTAAAATTATCGTTACACGATATAACTGTATTAAAATAAACATGAAATCTATAAAATTATCATTACGCGCAACGTGTCTTCGAAACGTCGCAAAAGAAATTTGTCAGTTGACTTCTTAACTGAGACTAAACCTTCCGTTTCATAACGCGTCTTCTCCTTCGAAGTGTCATCATCGCGAAGACAGTTATTACTTCATATCTTTCTCTCTGTTTCGCTATCCATATCGAAGAAGATGTAAGCATGCCGAGAACCGTGAACGAAACGTTCCTTAAAAATTCGCGGCCGCGCCGCGTCACGCAGAATAGAAATTGAAATATGAATTGCGACATTCCGTGTAAAATGACATGGCGAAATTGAGTCGCACTCGAACGTTGCCAGTGCATACATATTGCATTCGCAGCACCGGGGTGATATTGCGTTACGGGCAAACGAACACGGCACTCTACTTTGACGGCTCGATCGCGTACGAACGCACTGTTGCGCGTGCACTTACAGCACCGTGAATACTTGTAAGTTATTAATTACACTGCCGAGCGGAAGGATCGACTCTTGTCGTGTGGTGAGAAAGAGTGAGAAAGAGAAGAAAAGAAAGGAACAAGAGGGTGAGAGCAATTTTCCGACCGGTCGTATTGGAGTTTACATACTCTTGAGAATAGACCAAATTGCCTGGCTCATTGGATTCTATCTCCGGCCCGTGTCGTCTATATCTCCTTCGAAGCAATGCATGAGAATCCGATATGTTCGTTGAATATTTCTTCCCCTCCCCGTCTCGTCGTCGATATTTTAAACCATATCACGTAACGAGATTCCGCGAGTCATTTCTTCTTTGAGAAGGAATTCTTTCACGGGTATGAAACTGGTTGAAAGATCGATCGTATTTGGATTCCGCGGTGCGGCTCTCATTCTTGCACCAGGGTGCGTGTAATTTGTAATTTCATAGGGAGCTCATATATGTAGATGCGTGAGGCATTTCTTATGCAAAGGAATTGCAAAGAAGAAGGTTGAAGTGGAAATTGCCAGAGTTCCTCATCACGAAGTTTCTATTATTATATAATCTATTATTATAATAGTCTCATTGACGATTGAAGCGTTGCGAATTATAAATTCTTGAATGAATTGAGTTTCGTGGCAATTGTAAATTATAGTTAAAATAATATTTCCCGAAAGCACGATATGGTTTTAAAAATAATGAAAGAACTTGTCTGAATTCCCCTCAATTAAGGAGTTGCTGATAAACACCAAAATTATATACTTGCTTATATAATTTTATGATACTTTCATTTTATAATTTTATAATACTTGTTATATCTTTCTTGTATTAATAAAAAGTAAAATTTTTAAAGAAATGTAGCTTTCTTTTTTAAGTTGTGCTGCCTATAACTCTTAATCATTTGCTTTACTTTTTATATATAAGAAAGCTACTATTTGTTACAAAATATATAAAGAAATACAGAAAGTTCAATTTTTTACAACATCAAGAAAAGGGACTTAATTGTCAAGTGATACGATAAAAGCTGATACATTATTAACTTTCGTGAATCAAAATCCAATACCTGATTTTAAATTCAAGTATATTACATGTACTTTTCTGACTTGCACTCCTTCTTGTTCGAGTGAAAGTAAATTTTACAAATTGCGAAACTATCTGATTTATTTATTAATCTATATAACACAAAATTGTGGAAAAGAAGTTTCAAACTAGACTGCGAATTATTATCGTTGGATCACATAATGATGTAAAATAATGTATAAAATATCCAAAGTACTTTCTATAATCCTTGACTTTTTACAGAATAATTTTCTACGAACATTTCACTCTTTTTCTTCATTTTACTTCGAAATGCGAATTTGCGTAAAATCTGTTTAATATTTACATCGCTTTGACTGACATTGTGCAAAAAGAGACTTGAAATCTTATTCGCTGGTATGTTCGAACTCGGGAGAATTAACATTTGATATATTTGCAAAATGCAAAATGACGACACACGCGAATGAGACATAAAAGAAGCAGGTTTCTACTTTGTCACGTACTCCCGGGACTTGGCACCTCGCGGCGCAATAAACTTGCGCTCTGACTCGAGTCAGGCAGTTTCCCAGCGCGAGGCAGAGCAAATTTTCCAGGTCGGTGAACCATAAATATTAATTTCAATTTAATCGTTGTGTCATCTGTCTATGAAGTCTTCCCCCCCCCCCCTCTTTTTTGTATCAAATTAAATCCTCGCACCGCGACCATCATTTAATTTTTCTCCATAAAATGGAGATCAAAGACCCTCCGTCAAACAAAATCATTTCAATTGCGAGCGATTGAAGTGCTCGTCAATATCCATCGAAGTATATATCTGCGTCGAAGAACACATAGGGGAAATAATTAGTCGAAGATAAGTTCAATGATATAATTCCGATAATTTCATGCTATGTTGGATCGTGGACGCAACGATGTTTAATTCACCGAACAAGCGAGATCTGAACAATGAAAGCGGCCCGGTGAAACCGCAAAATCCGCCGTACGTTGACGTTTCATTTGAAATTCCTGGCGGCCCCGACGAAGTTGCCGTGCAACTAGATTGGGGCGCAATTTGAAAGAGTCCGCAGCTTTCGTCGGCTATTTTATTTTATCACCTTCGCGTCGATGGTACCAGGAGGGAAATGCGGCCCCTCGCTGCAGGAGTAGAAAGAGAGAGAGAAAGAGAGAGAGAGAGAGAGAGAGAGTTTCGTGGGGTCTGTTGGTTGAAAACTACAAAAGCGGGCGGCGGAAACTTTAATGAAGAGGCTTCGGCCACTTCAGCGACCGGGCTGAAACGAAGAAAGAGAGAGAGAGAGGGTAGCCGCGAAATCGTGTCTGCAGGTGAAATTTCTACTCTTTTTCGCCAGAGGTGAGGATTCGGTAAAGTTTTCGTTTTCGTCGGGGAAAGAAGGGGTGAACGAGTAACGAATGTACCCTTGCTGCGCCCTGTTAACCATCGTAATGAAGACGTACGCGCGATATTACGCGGTGATTCGCGATTTATTCGAAATTCAATAACGACACCGTGAGAGAGAGAGAGAGAGAGAGGGGGGGGGGGGTAAACTGCGAGATCCTTCCTTTGAAATTTATTCCCTCTTTGTTCTCTCCTGCGAACGATTTTATTTTGTTCTTTCCCTTTGCGGATGCTCGACGTTTATACAACGATTGTAGCGTTTCAAAGTCCTCTAGAACGACAGAGAGAAATTACGTAGCTCTTTAAGAAGTGTCCTCTGTGAATGCACTTTGTCTTAAATGCAACTTTTCGACGAAAGTATTCGAAAATGTTGAAATCTCTCTCAGACGTGAAATATAATATATTTGTCGTGATGTAATTCGCGAGCACCGAAGATCTCGATGTTCTGCGAGTATTTTGAAGGCGGAAGTAGAGTGAAACCGAGCACCTAATGTATTTAGCTTCGTGACAAAAAAATCGGTAGGGCAAAAAACAAAAGAAATTCGGAAAAATGAAGAATTAGAGATAATATTCTTATTCAAATTTCGCTCGGAATCTACTAACAAACGAGCTTAAACAATTCCATGTTTGATGGAATATAGAGGGTGTCTCTTTGCCACTTTGTAAAGCACTGAGTACATGGAACAAATCTGACGAAGATATCTCATCAATTGCCTTTGTAATAAATTTTTGAAATTGGATGGACACCCACATGGGATTATATTAAAGATATCGAACAATCACTGACGATGCCATTGCCACCATTGATGAGGCTACAGCGAACATGGCAAGAAATCGAGTACCGTCTTGATGTGCTTCGTGCAATTAATGGTGCCTATACAGAGGTGTATCAAATAAGGCAGAAAAGAACTTAAATATATACGTCTCATTTTGTAATAATTTCTACTTATCTGTCTTTTCATTTGCCTTCGTGATAAATTTTTGAAATTGTAAAGACTCTTTATGGACACCCTGTATATCGAGAACTTCGGTACAATCAAGGGGATTCTCAGTGTTTCACTGTAAATAAAACAGGGTAAGAAAAGATTACACGATAAGAAGGGAACGGAGAGGAAAACGAGAAAAAGGAAACAAAAGAGAGGAGCTCGCGATAGTTTGAAAAGGCATAAGTCGCGCAGAAGGAGAGGACGAGACGTAAAACACTTCCGTAACAATGCCGATCTCTTCCGCGAAATAAAACACTCGACACCGAAGCGCAGCAAGAAGAAGGCGAGCAGAAAGGGAAGAGTAGAGAGAAAAGGTATAGGGAACGCGTTGTTTGGCACGGCGAACTAATGAGCCTCTATTCGACAGAAAGCAAACATACTCCCAGCGAAATAACGATCGATTTTTTTCACCCCTCAGAAGCTCTTGTTCGCGTGCAAAGACGACGTCGCAGCCACGCAAATGTACAACTGCTCGCCTCTCTGCTCTAACTTTCCTGTTTCTCGTGTAATCGCTTTCACAAAAAGTTTCCTTTCAATTTGACGAAGGAGGGAATAAATGTTCGCGAGAAAGGAGCTCGCGCAGATTAATTTTTCATGCAGAAAGTAAATTAAAAGTACGACGCGAAACCGATCGAACGTTGAATGAGCTCGAGACGATTATAAATTCATTATATCAATAAAGTTTATTTTCATTAATCGGTTATTGAAGTATCTGATAATTATTCCAGTATTTGCAGTTTGTGGATTTTCAAAGGGGGGAAACGAGAGGAAATTATTGCGCGGGATCGAGTAGTTGATGTACTTTCATTATCAGTGCTCCGTATATTCTTTTCTACGAAAAAGAAAAACAACAAAAAGAAATACTTCGCGAAATAAAACTCTAGTCGTTATCTTTCCCATATTCTTCTCTCAGTAAAATACAAGGGGCTTCTATAAATTCGTATCATGCTTGTACAGTATAATGCGCATATAATCTTGCACGCTTGTACACCATACGCATATAATCAGTAAACTGCAGATTTAAAGATACAAAGAGCGCACGTAACACGCGCGAAATGTACAAAAATACGAGTGAAATACGCAGTTGGATGAAACAGATCTCCAGTATCTTTTTGAACATATTCAGCAAAATATGAATCTGCGTAAATATCCGCGGTCTAATAATCAGTGATAAGCACATGTGCTTCTACATATTTACGAAGCACAAATATTTGGATCCTCCGAAATTCAAGGAAAATAATATGTTTGTCCCAATGTGATACTTTAACTAGATAGGAAAGAATAATCTCAAGAATAATCTCTGGGGTCTGCTTAATAATTTGTCATACGATTTTCTTTTCAATCTTCTTAGATAAATATTAGTTATAATTCGTATCAGATGTAAAATATCGGAACGTATATTTATTTATAATTTGTATTTATCATTATTATTATTATTATATTTCAATTTTTACTGTTATTATAATTTATAATTTCTATTTATTATTGTTATTGTTATATTTCAATTGTTACTGCTATTAGGGATATTCGAAAGGATTTCAACTTAAAAGACGAATTCAAATTCCACACGATTGAAGTCTTGGTTTTTCTTGAAACTGTATCGAAGTTGCGAGCGTGACTCGATGTTCACAAGACAAAGTATTGGAAACAGACTTGTGTCTTTTCTATTATCAGTTTTTAAGGACAGAAATAAAACTGGTGTTGGCAAAACTTGGCAACTCGTAAGCAGCTTTCAATTAAAGATTGAAACTGACCGACCGACAGCACCGCTTCACGCAATGAGAAATCTCTTCGGCGAATCATCAGGCGAATCTAGCTTGGACGAATCAGTTCCCGCTAATGGCTCAGAGTTGTTTCAAAGCAATTTCCCCAATTAGCTCGAAGTTGGTTGAAAGAGATCTTGCCGTTTATTTCGAACGTTGTTACTGGTACACGTATTTTTTATTTCGTCGGCTGGAGACTTTCGATCTTGTGTGTACAAGTCGTGCGAGTCGAAAGTTTCGTCTGAAACGCGTGCGAAGTTTTGCCGGACCCCGACGCGGCGTTACTCTCGTTACATCCATCCCAAAGTAATTCCCAAGTGCCTAGCGCCAGGATATTCCTCAATCGCGTACGTTTCACCCGAATCGATGTACCACTCGAATCCGGCCGATTAGTCGAACTAGCTCTCGCCGTTCCCTTTCTGTCAAGGGACCAAACACTGCCTGCCACCTCCGTTTCGTAGCCAATTTCCGTTGAATAATTACAATACGGTCTTATTGCTTGATCATTTGCTTGACAATTGTTTCTCTTCTAACAGTAGATCTATAATCTACCAGCTATATAGTAACTGCATAATTTAACTAGTATAGTATGTCTATCTAGCGGCTGATTCCATGAAGAAGTTACTTGCCTAAGAATAAGTCGAAAGTTTAGATAAATGTCTAAATATACATTGTTTGGTGTTTCGTAACTTGTGGAACTCCCAATTCGGGAGTTGATTGTAAGCCTAAAAATAATGAAAAAAATATATGTCCTATCTGTCTTCGTTTATGAGATATAATGAATTTTATAAACTCTAGTAAGCTAGTTTTACCAGGGATGGTATATTCAATTTTCATAACTGGGATGAAGAAAACCCACATGTTATTGTGCATTCAAGACATCAACACCAGTTTAGTTTGAACGTATGGGTAAGAATAATTGATAAATTTTTAATTGGACCTTTTTCTCTTGATGGGAAACTAACAGGCACAAAGTACGTTGATTTTTTGAGCA